>NW_028168918.1:47500-55000 GCF_964035555.1 Netta rufina | reverse complement strand
TAACCCTAACGCTAACCCTAACCCTAGTCTAAACCGAAGCCTAACCCTAGCCCTAACCCCAACCCTAACACTAACCCCAAACCTATCCCTAAAGCTAACCCTAACCATAACACTAAACCTAACCCTAAACCTACCCTAACCCTAACCATAATCCTAACCCTAACCCTAACAGAAGCCTAACACTGACCCTAAATCTAACTCTAACCCTAAACCTAACAGTAACCGTAACCTGAACCCTAACCCTTACTCTAACATTAACACTAATACGAACCCTAACAATAACCCTAACACTATGTCTAACCCTAACAGACCCCTAAACATAACCCTAACCCTAAAGCTAACGTAAATCTTACGCTAACCCTAACCCTAAGTCTAACCCTAACATTACACTAACCCTAACCCTAAACATAACCCAAACCCTAACCCTAAGTCTAAGCCAAACAGAACCCTAACCCTAACCCTAACCCTAAACCCTAACCCTAACCCTAACCCTAACCCTAACCCAAACCTAACCCTAGCCCTAACCCTAACCCTAACCCTAATCCTAACCCTTACACTAATACCTAACCCTAACCCTAAACCTATTCCTAACCCTAACCGAAACCCTAACCCGAACATAACCCTAACCCTAAACCTAACCCTAACTGAAACCCTAACCGTAACCCAAACCCTAACCCTAACGCTAACCCCTAACCCTAACCCTAACCCTAAACCTAACCCTAAACCTAACCCTAACCCTAACCCTAACCCTAACTGAACCCTAACCCTGAACATAACCCAAACCTAACCCGAACCCTAACCCTAACCCTAACCTTAAATATAACACTAACAGAACCCTAAACATAACCCTAACACTAACCCTAACGCAAACCTTACGCTAACCCTAAACCTAACCCTATGTCTAAGCCTAACAGAACACTAACCTTAACCCTAAACCTACCACGAACCTAAATCTAAATCTAACCCTAATCCTAACCATATCCCTAACCCTAACCCTAACCCTAAACCTACCCTAACCCTAACCCTAACCCTAACCCTAAACCTATTCCTAACCCTAACAGAAATCCTAACCCTAACAGAGCCCTAACCCTAACCCTAACCGTAACCGTAAACCAAACCCAAACTCTAACCCTGACAATAACCCTAACCATAATGCTGACTATAATCCTAACCCTAACCATAAAAGTAACTCTAACCCTAAACCTAACACTAAACTTAAGCCTAACCCTAACCCTAACCTAACCCTAAACCTACTCTAACCCTAACCCTAACAGAAGCCTAACCCTAACCCTAACCCTAACCTTAACCCTAACCCTAACCCTAACCCTAACCCTGACCCTAACATTAACCCTAACGCTAACAGAACCTTAGCCCAAACCATAAACCTGCCCATAACCCTAACCCTAACCCTAACCCTAACCCTAACAGAACCCTCACGCTAACACTAACCCTAACCCTAGTCTAAATCTAACCCTTAACCTAGCCCTAACCCTAACCGTAACCCTAAACGTAACCCTAACCCTAACCATAACCCTAACCTTAATCCGAACACTAACTCTAACACTAAAGCTAAACCTAACCCAAAACCAAACCCTAACCTTAACCCTAACACTAACAGAACCCTAGCCCTAACCCTAAACCTAACCATAAGCTTAACCCTAACCCTAAACCTAACAGAACCCAAACACTAACACTAACCCTAACCCGAGTCTAAACCTAAACCTAACCCTAACCCTAATCCTAAACATAACCCTAAACGTAACACTAATCCTAACCCTAACCAAATTCTAACCCTAAACCTAACGCTAACCCTAACACTAACCCTAAGCCTAACCCTAAGCCTAACCCTACCCTAAATCTAAACCTAACCTTAACTCTAACCTAACTCTAACCCTAACCCTAACCCTAACCCTAACCTAAATGAAACATAACGCTAACCATAATCCTAGCCCTAACCCTAACCTTAACCCTAATACTGAAGATAACCCAACCCTAAACCAAACCGTAACCCTAACCCTAACCCTAACCGTAACCCTAACCCGAACTCTAACCCTAACACTAACCCTAACCCTAACCCTAAACCTAACCCTAACCCTAACACTAACCCTAACCCTAACCATAACCATAACCTAATTCTAACCCTAAACCGAACACTAACACTAACCCTAACACTGTCCCTCACCCTAACCCTAAACCTAACCATAACCCTAACTCTAACCCTAACCTAACTCTAACGCTAACCTTAACCCGAACCTAACTCTAACCCTAAACATAACCCTAACCCTAATCCTAACCCTAACGCTAACACTAACCTTAACCCTAACCCTAACACTAGTCTAAACCGATGCCTAACCCCAGCAATAACCCTAACCCTAACCCTTTCCCTACCCCTACCCCTAACCCTAACCCTAACCCTAACCCTAACCCTAACCCTAACCCTAACAGAACCCTAACCCTAATCCTAACCCTACTCTAAAGCGAAGCCTAACCCTAGCCCTAGCCCTAACCCTAACCCTAACCCTAACCCTAACCCTAAACCTAACCCTAACCCTAACCCTAACCCTAACCATAAACCTAACCTTAACCATAACCCTAACAGAACCCTAACCCTAGTCCTAACCCTAACCCTAACCCTAACCCTAACCCTAACCCTAACCCTAACCCTAACCCTAACCCTAACCCTAACCCTAACCCTAACCCTAACCCTAACCCTAACCATAAACCTAACCTTAACCATAACCCTAACAGAACCCTATCCCTAACCCTAACCCTAACCCTAACCCTAACCCTAACCCTAACCCTAACCCTAACCCTAACCCTAACCCTAACCCTAACCCTAACCATAAACTAACTCTAACCCTAAACCTAACCCTAACCCTAACCCTAACCCTAACCTAACTCTAACCCTAACCTTAACCCTAACCTAACTCTAACCCGAACCCTAACCCTAACCCTAAACCAACCCTAACTCTAAACATAACACTAAACCTAACAGAGCCCTAACCATAACCATAACCCTAACCGTAAACCTAACCCTAACCATAGCCCTAACAGAACCCTAACCCTAACCCTAACCGTAACCCTAAATCTAAGCCTATCCCTAACCCTAACCCTAAACATAACCATAACCCTAACCCTAACCCTAACCTAACTCTAACCCTAACCCTAAACGTAACCCTAACCCTAACCCTAACCCTAACCCTAACCCTAACCCTAACCCTAACACTAACCCTAACCCTAACCCTAATCATAAACCTAACAGAACCCGAACCCTAACCCTAAACCTAACCCTATTCTAAACCTAACCCTAAAACTAACCCTAACCGTAGCCCTAAATCTAAGCCTATCCCTAACCCTAACCCTAAACCTAATCTTAACCGTAACCCTAACCCTAACCTTAACCCTAACCCTAACCTAACCCTAAACCTAACCCTAACCCTAATCCTAACAATAACCCTAACCCTAACCCTAGACCTGACCCTAAACCTAACTCTAACCCTAACCCTAACCATAACTCTAACCCTAACCCTAAGTCTAACCCTAACAGAAACCTAAACCTAACCCTAACTCTAAACCTAACCTAAACCTGACACTAACAATAACCCTAACGTTAACCCTAATCCTAATTCTAACCCTTAACATAACTCTAAACCTAACTCTAACCCTAAACTTAAACCTACCCTACACCTTAACCTAACCCTAACCCTAACGTTAACCCTAACAGAACCCTAACTTTTACCCTAAACCGAAACCTAACACTAACCCTAAGTCTAACTCTAAGCCTAAACCTAATCCTAAATATAACTCTAACCCTAACCGTAACCGTAAACCTAATCCTAACCCTAACCCTAACCCTAACCCTAACCCTAACCCTAACCCTAACCCTAACCCTAACCCTAACCCTAACCTAACTCTAATCCTAACCTTAACCCTAACCTAACTCTAACCCTAACCATAACCCTAACCCTAATCCTAACCCTAACGCTAACACTAACCTTAACCCTATCCCTAACCCTAAACCTAACCCCAACCCTAACCATAAACCTAACCTTAACCATAACCCTAACAGAACCCTATCCCTAACCATAATCGTAACCCTAAATCTAAGCCTGTCCCTAACCCTAACCCTAACCCTAACCCTAACCCTAAACCTAACCCTAACCCTAACCCTAACCCTAACCCTAACCCTAACAGAACCTAATCCTAACCCTAACCCTAACCCTAACCCTAGCCCTGACCCTAAACCTAACTCTAACCCTAACCCTAACTCTAACCTTAACCCTAAGTCTAACCCTAACAGAAATCTAAACCTAAACAAAACTCTATACCTAACGTAAACCTAACACTAACAATAACCCTAACGTTAACCCTAATCCTAATTCTAACCCTTAACATAACCCTAACCCTAACCCTAACCCTAACCCTAACCCTAACCCTAACCCTAACCCTAACTATAAACCTAACCTTAACCATAACCCTAACAGAACCCTATCCCTAACCATAACCGTAACCCTAAATCTAAGCCTATCCCTAACCCTAACCGTAACCCTAACCGTAATCCTAACCCTAACCCTAACCCTAACCCTAACCCTAACCCTAACCCTAACCCTAACCCTAACCCTAACCCTAACCCTAACCCTAACCCTAACCATAAACTAATTCTAACCCTAAACCTAACCCTAACCCTAACCCTAACCCTAACCTAACTCTAACCCTAACCTTAACCCTAACCTAACTCTAACCCGAACCCTAACCCTAACCCTAAACCAACCCTAACTCTAAACATAACACTAAACCTAACAGAGCCCTAACCATAACCATAACCCTAACCGTAAACCTAACCCTAACCATAGCCCTAACAGAACCCTAACCCTAACCCTAACCGTAACCCTAAATCTAAGCCTATCCCTAACACTAACCCTAACCATAACCATAACCCTAACCCTAACCCTAACCTAACTCTAACCCTAACCCTAAACGTAACCCTAACCCTAACCCTAACCCTAACCCTAACCCTAACCCTAACACTAACCCTAACCCTAACCCTAATCATAAACCTAACAGAACCCGAACCCTAACCCTAAACCTAACCCTATTCTAAACCTAACCCTAAAACTAACCCTAACCGTAGCCCTAAATCTAAGCCTATCCCTAACCCTAACCCTAAACCTAATCTTAACCGTAACCCTAACCCTAACCTTAACCCTAACCCTAACCTAACCCTAAACCTAACCCTAACCCTAATCCTAACAATAACCCTAACCCTAACCCTAGACCTGACCCTAAACCTAACTCTAACCCTAACCCTAACCATAACTCTAACCCTAACCCTAAGTCTAACCCTAACAGAAACCTAAACCTAACCCTAACTCTAAACCTAACCTAAACCTGACACTAACAATAACCCTAACGTTAACCCTAATCCTAATTCTAACCCTTAACATAACTCTAAACCTAACTCTAACCCTAAACTTAAACCTACCCTACACCTTAACCTAACCCTAACCCTAACGTTAACCCTAACAGAACCCTAACTTTTACCCTAAACCGAAACCTAACACTAACCCTAAGTCTAACTCTAAGCCTAAACCTAATCCTAAATATAACTCTAACCCTAACCGTAACCGTAAACCTAATCCTAACCCTAACCCTAACCCTAACCCTAACCCTAACCCTAACCCTAACCCTAACCCTAACCTAACTCTAATCCTAACCTTAACCCTAACCTAACTCTAACCCTAACCATAACCCTAACCCTAATCCTAACCCTAACGCTAACACTAACCTTAACCCTATCCCTAACCCTAAACCTAACCCCAACCCTAACCATAAACCTAACCTTAACCATAACCCTAACAGAACCCTATCCCTAACCATAATCGTAACCCTAAATCTAAGCCTGTCCCTAACCCTAACCCTAACCCTAACCCTAACCCTAAACCTAACCCTAACCCTAACCCTAACCCTAACCCTAACCCTAACAGAACCTAATCCTAACCCTAACCCTAACCCTAACCCTAGCCCTGACCCTAAACCTAACTCTAACCCTAACCCTAACTCTAACCTTAACCCTAAGTCTAACCCTAACAGAAATCTAAACCTAAACAAAACTCTATACCTAACGTAAACCTAACACTAACAATAACCCTAACGTTAACCCTAATCCTAATTCTAACCCTTAACATAACCCTAACCCTAACCCTAACCCTAACCCTAACCCTAACCCTAACCCTAACCCTAACTATAAACCTAACCTTAACCATAACCCTAACAGAACCCTATCCCTAACCATAACCGTAACCCTAAATCTAAGCCTATCCCTAACCCTAACCGTAACCCTAACCGTAATCCTAACCCTAACCCTAACCCTAACCCTAACCCTAACCCTAACCCTAACCCTAACCCTAACCCTAACCCTAACCCTAACCCTAACCCTAACCCTAACCATAAACTAATTCTAACCCTAAACCTAACCCTAACCCTAACCCTAACCCTAACCTAACTCTAACCCTAACCTTAACCCTAACCTAACTCTAACCCGAACCCTAACCCTAACCCTAAACCAACCCTAACTCTAAACATAACACTAAACCTAACAGAGCCCTAACCATAACCATAACCCTAACCGTAAACCTAACCCTAACCATAGCCCTAACAGAACCCTAACCCTAACCCTAACCGTAACCCTAAATCTAAGCCTATCCCTAACACTAACCCTAACCATAACCATAACCCTAACCCTAACCCTAACCTAACTCTAACCCTAACCCTAAACGTAACCCTAACCCTAACCCTAACCCTAACCCTAACCCTAACCCTAACACTAACCCTAACCCTAACCCTAATCATAAACCTAACAGAACCCGAACCCTAACCCTAAACCTAACCCTATTCTAAACCTAACCCTAAAACTAACCCTAACCGTAGCCCTAAATCTAAGCCTATCCCTAACCCTAACCCTAAACCTAATCTTAACCGTAACCCTAACCCTAACCTTAACCCTAACCCTAACCTAACCCTAAACCTAACCCTAACCCTAATCCTAACAATAACCCTAACCCTAACCCTAGACCTGACCCTAAACCTAACTCTAACCCTAACCCTAACCATAACTCTAACCCTAACCCTAAGTCTAACCCTAACAGAAACCTAAACCTAACCCTAACTCTAAACCTAACCTAAACCTGACACTAACAATAACCCTAACGTTAACCCTAATCCTAATTCTAACCCTTAACATAACTCTAAACCTAACTCTAACCCTAAACTTAAACCTACCCTACACCTTAACCTAACCCTAACCCTAACGTTAACCCTAACAGAACCCTAACTTTTACCCTAAACCGAAACCTAACACTAACCCTAAGTCTAACTCTAAGCCTAAACCTAATCCTAAATATAACTCTAACCCTAACCGTAACCGTAAACCTAATCCTAACCCTAACCCTAACCCTAACCCTAACCCTAACCCTAACCCTAACCCTAACCCTAACCCTAACC
>NW_028168918.1:0-42500 GCF_964035555.1 Netta rufina | reverse complement strand
CTAACCCTAACCGTAACAGAACCCTAAACCTAACCATAAACCTAACCCTAACCCTAACCCTACCCCTTACCCAAACCCTAACCCAAACCCTAACCATAACCATAAACCTAACCCTAACCCTAACCTAACTCTAACCCTAACACTAACCCTAGTCTAAACCAAACCCTAACCCTAAACCTAACCCTTACCCTAACCCCAACCCTAACCCTAACCGTAACCCTAACCCTAACCCTAACCTAACACGAACCCTAACCGTAACAGTAACCCTAACCCTAACCCTAAAACTAAAAGAGTCCTAACCCTAAACCCAAACCTACCCTACCCCTTACCCTAACAATAACCCTAACCTTAACCCTAAAAGAACCTTAACCCTAACCCTAACCCTAAACCTACCCTAACCCAAACCATAACCCTACCCCTAACTCTAACAGAAGCCTAACTTTAACCCTAAACCTAACCCTAACCCTAACCCTAACCGTAACACTAACCCTAACAATAAACCAAACCCTAACCCTAACCCTAACCCTAACCCTAACCCTAATCCTAACCCTAACACTAAACCTAACCCTAACCCTAACCCTAACCCTAACCCTAACAGAACCCTAACCGTAACCCTAACCCTAAACCTAAAAGAACCCTAACCCTAACGCTAACCCTAACCCTAGTCTAAACCGAAGCCTAACCCTAGCCCTAACCCTAACCCTAACCCTAACCCTATACATAACCCTAACCATAACCCTAACCCTAACAGTAACCCTAACCCTTTTACTAACCCTAACCCTAACCCTAACCCTAACCTAACACTAACCCTAACCGTAACAGTAACCCTAACCCTAACCCTAAAGCTAAAAGAGTCCTAACCCTAAACCCAAACCTACCCTACCCCTTACCCTAACAATAACCCTAACCCTAACCCTAACAGTAACCATAACCGTAACCCTAACCCTGACCCTAACCCTAACCGTAACACTAACAGAACTCTACCCTAACCCTAACCCTAACCCTAACAGAACCCTAACCCTAACCCTAACCCTATCCCTAGTCTAAACCGAAGCCTAAACCTAGCCCTAACCCTAACCCTAACCCTAACCCAAACCCAAACCCTAATACTAAACCTAACCATAAGCCTAACCCTAACACTAACCCTAACCCTAAACCTAACACTAACCCTAACCCTTACCCTAACCCTAAGCCTAACCATAACCCTAATCCTAAACATAACAATAACCCTAACCCTAACTCTAACCCTAACCCTAACCCTAAACCTAACCCTAACCCTAACCCTAACCCTAACCCTAACCCTAACCCTAACCCTAACCCTAACCCTAACCCTAACCCTAACCCTAACCCTAACCCTAACCTCACTCTAAACCTAAACTTAACCCTAACCTAACTCTAACCTTAACCCTAACGTTAATCCTAACCCTAACCCTAACGCTAACCTTAAAGTTAACCCTAACACTAACCCTAAACATACCCTAACCCTAAACATAACACTAACCCTAACAGAGCCCAAACACTACCCCTAACCCTAACGCTATACCTAACACTAACGCCAACCCTAAACCTAACCCTAATCCTAACCCTAACCGTAACCGTAACCGGAAACCATACTCTAACACTAACCCTAACCCAAACCCTAACCTTAACCCTAACCCTAACCCTAACCATAACCCTAACCGAACCCTAACCCTGAACATAACCCAAACCTAACCCGAACCCTAACCCTAACCCTAACCTTAAATATAACCCTAACAGAACCCTAAACATAACCCTAACACTAACCCTAATGCAAACCTCACGCTAATCCTAAACCTAACCCTATGTCTAACCCTAACAGAACACTAACCCTAACCCTAACCATAACCCTAACCCTAACACTAAACCTAAACCTAACCCTAAACCAAAACCTAACCCTAACACTAACAGAACCTTAGCCCTAACCCTAAACCTAACGGTAACGCTAACCCTAACCCTAAGAGAAACCTAACGCTAACACTAACCCTAACCCTAGTCTAAACCTAACCCTTAACCTAGCCCTAACCCTAACCGTAACCCTAACAGAACCCTAACCCTAACCCTAACCCTACACCTAACCCTAAAAGAACCCTAACGCTAACCCTAACCCTAGTCTAAACTGAAGCCTAACCCTAGCCCTAACCCTAACCCTAACCCTAACCCTAACCCTATACATAACCCTAACTCTAACTGTAACCCTAACACTTTTACTAACCCTAACCCTAACAGTAACCGTAACCCTAACCCTAACCCTAACCCTAACCCTAACCCTAACCCTAACCTCACTCTAAACCTAAACTTAACCCTAACCTAACTCTAACCCTAACCCTAACGTTAATCCTAACCCTAACCCTAACACTAACCTTAAAGTTAACCCTAACACTAACCCTAAACATACCCTAACCCTAAACATAACACTAACCCTAACAGAGCCCTAACACTAACCCTAACCCTAACGCTATACCTAACACTAACGCCAACCCTAAACCTAACCCTAATCCTAACCCTAACCGTAACCGTAACCGGAAACCATACTCTAACACTAACCCTAACCCTAACCCTAACCCTAACCATAACCCTAACCGAACCCTAACCCTGAACATAACCCAAACCTAACCCGAACCCTAACCCTAACCCTAACCTTAAATATAACCCTAACAGAACCCTAAACATAACCCTAACACTAACCCTAACGCAAACCTCACGCTAACCCTAAACCTAACCCTATGTCTAACCCTAACAGAACACTAACCCTAACCCTAAACCTAACACTAACCCTAACCCTTACCCTAACCCTAAGCCTAACCATAACCCTAATCCTAAACATAACAATAACCCTAACCCTAACTCTAACCCTAACCCTAACCCTAACCCTAACCCTAACCCTAACCCTAACCCTAACCCTAACCCTAACCCTAACCCTAACCCTAACCCTAACCCTAACCCTAACCCTAACCCTAACCCTAACCTCACTCTAAACCTAAACTTAACCCTAACCTAACTCTAACCCTAACCCTAACGTTAATCCTAACCCTAACCCTAACGCTAACCTTAAAGTTAACCCTAACACTAACCCTAAACATACCCTAACCCTAAACATAACACTAACCCTAACAGAGCCCAAACACTACCCCTAACCCTAACGCTATACCTAACACTAACGCCAACCCTAAACCTAACCCTAATCCTAACCCTAACCGTAACCGTAACCGGAAACCATACTCTAACACTAACCCTAACCCAAACCCTAACCTTAACCCTAACCCTAACCCTAACCATAACCCTAACCGAACCCTAACCCTGAACATAACCCAAACCTAACCCGAACCCTAACCCTAACCCTAACCTTAAATATAACCCTAACAGAACCCTAAACATAACCCTAACACTAACCCTAATGCAAACCTCACGCTAACCCTAAACCTAACCCTATGTCTAACCCTAACAGAACACTAACCCTAACCCTAACCATAACCCTAACCCTAACACTAAACCTAAACCTAACCCTAAACCAAAACCTAACCCTAACACTAACAGAACCTTAGCCCTAACCCTAAACCTAACGGTAACGCTAACCCTAACCCTAACAGAAACCTAACGCTAACACTAACCCTAACCCTAGTCTAAACCTAACCCTTAACCTAGCCCTAACCCTAACCGTAACCCTAACAGAACCCTAACCCTAACCCTAACCCTACACCTAACCCTAAAAGAACCCTAACGCTAACCCTAACCCTAGTCTAAACTGAAGCCTAACCCTAGCCCTAACCCTAACCCTAACCCTAACCCTAACCCTAACCCTATACATAACCCTAACTCTAACTGTAACCCTAACACTTTTACTAACCCTAACCCTAACAGTAACCGTAACCCTAACCCTAACCCTAACCCTAACCCTAACCCTAACCTAACACTAACCCTAACCGTAACAGTAACCCTAACCCTAACCCTAAAACTAACAGAGTCCTAACCCTAAACCCAAACCTACCCTACCCCTTACGCTAACAATAACCCTAACCCTAACCCTAATACAACCTTAACCCTAACCCTTACCCTAACCCTAACCCTAACCCTAAACCTAACCGTAACCCTAACCCTAACCCTAACCCTAACCCTAACCTAACACGAACCCTAACCGTAACAGTAACCCTAACCCTAACCCTAAAACTAACAGAGTCCTAACCCTAAACCCAAACCTACCCTACCCCTTACCCTAACAATAACCCTAACCCTAACCCTAATAGAACCTTAACCCTAACCCTAACCCTAAACCTACCCTAACCCAAACCATAACTCTACCCTAACTCTAACAGAAACCTAACTTTAACCATAAACCTAACCCTAACCCTAACAGTAATACTAACCATAACAATAAACCAAACCCTAACCCTAACCCTAACCCTAACCCTAACAGAACCCTAACCCTAACCCTAAACCTAACCCTAAACCTAAAAGAACCCTAAACCTAAACCTAACCCTAACCCTAACCCTAATCCTAACCCTAACACTAAACCTAACCCTAACCCTAACCCTAACCCTAACAGAACCCTAACCCTAACCCTAACCCTAACCCTAAACCTAAAAGAACCCTAACCCTAACGCTAACCCTAACCCTAGTCTAAACCGAAGCCTAACCCTAGCCCTAACCCTAACCCTAACCCTAACCCTATACATAACCCTAACCATAACCCTAACCCTAACAGTAACCCTAACCCTTTTACTAACCCTAACCCTAACCCTAACCTAACACTAACCCTAACCGTAACAGTAACCCTAACCCTAACCCTAAAGCTAACAGAGTCCTAACCCTAAACCCAATCCTACCCTACCCCTTACCCTAACAATAACCCTAACCCTAATAGAACCTTAACCCTAACCCTAACTCTAACCCTAACCGTAACACTAAGAGAACTCTACCCTAACCCTAACCCTAACCCTAACCCTAACACTAACAGAACCCTAACCCTAACCCTAACACTATCCCTAGTCTAAACCGAAGCCTAACCCTAGCCCTAACCCTAACCGTAACCCTAACACTAAACCTAACCATAAGCCTAACCCTAACACTAAACCTAACCCTAACCCTAACCCCTATCCTAACCCTAAGCCTAACCATAACCCTAATCCTAAACATAACAATAACCCTAACCCTAACTCTAACCCTAACCCTAAACCTAACCCTAACCCTAACCCTAACCCTAACCTCACTCTAAACCTAAACTTAACCCTAACCTAACTCTAACCCTAACCCTAACGTTAATCCTAACCCTAACCCTAACGCTAACCTTAACCCTAACCCTAACACTAACCCTAACCCTAAACATACCCTAACCCTAAACATAACACTAACCCTAACAGAGCCCTAACACTAACCCTAACCCTAACGCTATACCTAACACTAACGCCAACCCTAAACCTAACCCTAATCCTAACCCTAACCGTAACCGTAACCGGAAACCATACTCTAACACTAACCCTAACCCTAACCCTAACCCTAACCATAACCCTAACCGAACCCTAACCCTGAACATAACCCAAACCTAACCCGAACCCTAACCCTAACCCTAACCTTAAATATAACCCTAACAGAACCCTAAACATAACCCTAACACTAACCCTAACGCAAACCTCACGCTAACCCTAAACCTAACCCTATGTCTAACCCTAACAGAACACTAACCCTAACCCTAAACCTAACACTAACCCTAACCCTTACCCTAACCCTAAGCCTAACCCTAACCCTAATCCTAAACATAACAATAACCCTAACCCTAACTCTAACCCTAACCCTAACCCTAACCCTAACCCTAACCCTAACCCTAACCCTAACCCTAACCCTAACCCTAACCCTAACCCTAACCCTAACCCTAACCCTAACCCTAACCCTAACCCTAACCTCACTCTAAACCTAAACTTAACCCTAACCTAACTCTAACCCTAACCCTAACGTTAATCCTAACCCTAAACATACCCTAACCCTAAACATAACACTAACCCTAACAGAGCCCAAACACTACCCCTAACCCTAACGCTATACCTAACACTAACGCCAACCCTAAACCTAACCCTAATCCTAACCCTAACCGTAACCGTAACCGGAAACCATACTCTAACACTAACCCTAACCCAAACCCTAACCTTAACCCTAACCCTAACCCTAACCATAACCCTAACCGAACCCTAACCCTGAACATAACCCAAACCTAACCCGAACCCTAACCCTAACCCTAACCTTAAATATAACCCTAACAGAACCCTAAACATAACCCTAACACTAACCCTAATGCAAACCTCACGCTAACCCTAAACCTAACCCTATGTCTAACCCTAACAGAACACTAACCCTAACCCTAACCATAACCCTAACCCTAACACTAAACCTAAACCTAACCCTAAACCAAAACCTAACCCTAACACTAACAGAACCTTAGCCCTAACCCTAAACCTAACGGTAACGCTAACCCTAACCCTAACAGAAACCTAACGCTAACACTAACCCTAACCCTAGTCTAAACCTAACCCTTAACCTAGCCCTAACCCTAACCGTAACCCTAACAGAACCCTAACCCTAACCCTAACCCTACACCTAACCCTAAAAGAACCCTAACGCTAACCCTAACCCTAGTCTAAACTGAAGCCTAACCCTAGCCCTAACCCTAACCCTAACCCTAACCCTAACCCTAACCCTATACATAACCCTAACTCTAACTGTAACCCTAACACTTTTACTAACCCTAACCCTAACAGTAACCGTAACCCTAACCCTAACCCTAACCCTAACCCTAACCCTAACCTAACACTAACCCTAACCGTAACAGTAACCCTAACCCTAACCCTAAAACTAACAGAGTCCTAACCCTAAACCCAAACCTACCCTACCCCTTACGCTAACAATAACCCTAACCCTAACCCTAATACAACCTTAACCCTAACCCTTACCCTAACCCTAACCCTAACCCTAAACCTAACCGTAACCCTAACCCTAACCCTAACCCTAACCCTAACCTAACACGAACCCTAACCGTAACAGTAACCCTAACCCTAACCCTAAAACTAACAGAGTCCTAACCCTAAACCCAAACCTACCCTACCCCTTACCCTAACAATAACCCTAACCCTAACCCTAATAGAACCTTAACCCTAACCCTAACCCTAAACCTACCCTAACCCAAACCATAACTCTACCCTAACTCTAACAGAAACCTAACTTTAACCATAAACCTAACCCTAACCCTAACAGTAATACTAACCATAACAATAAACCAAACCCTAACCCTAACCCTAACCCTAACCCTAACAGAACCCTAACCCTAACCCTAAACCTAACCCTAAACCTAAAAGAACCCTAAACCTAAACCTAACCCTAACCCTAACCCTAATCCTAACCCTAACACTAAACCTAACCCTAACCCTAACCCTAACCCTAACAGAACCCTAACCCTAACCCTAACCCTAACCCTAAACCTAAAAGAACCCTAACCCTAACGCTAACCCTAACCCTAGTCTAAACCGAAGCCTAACCCTAGCCCTAACCCTAACCCTAACCCTAACCCTATACATAACCCTAACCATAACCCTAACCCTAACAGTAACCCTAACCCTTTTACTAACCCTAACCCTAACCCTAACCTAACACTAACCCTAACCGTAACAGTAACCCTAACCCTAACCCTAAAGCTAACAGAGTCCTAACCCTAAACCCAATCCTACCCTACCCCTTACCCTAACAATAACCCTAACCCTAATAGAACCTTAACCCTAACCCTAACTCTAACCCTAACCGTAACACTAAGAGAACTCTACCCTAACCCTAACCCTAACCCTAACCCTAACACTAACAGAACCCTAACCCTAACCCTAACACTATCCCTAGTCTAAACCGAAGCCTAACCCTAGCCCTAACCCTAACCGTAACCCTAACACTAAACCTAACCATAAGCCTAACCCTAACACTAAACCTAACCCTAACCCTAACCCCTATCCTAACCCTAAGCCTAACCATAACCCTAATCCTAAACATAACAATAACCCTAACCCTAACTCTAACCCTAACCCTAAACCTAACCCTAACCCTAACCCTAACCTCACTCTAAACCTAAACTTAACCCTAACCTAACTCTAACCCTAACCCTAACGTTAATCCTAACCCTAACCCTAACGCTAACCTTAACCCTAACCCTAACACTAACCCTAACCCTAAACATACCCTAACCCTAAACATAACACTAACCCTAAGAGAGCCCTAACACTAACCCTTACCCTAACGCTATACCAAACACTAACGCGAACCCTAAACCTAACCCTAATCCTACCCCTAACCGTAACCATAACCGGAAACCATACTCTAACCCTAACCCTAACCCTAACCCTAACCCTAACCCTAACCCTAACCCTAACCCTAACCCTAACCCTAACCCTAACCCTAACCCTAAGCCTAACAGAACCCTAAACCTAACCCTAACCACAACCGTAACAGAACCCTAACCCTACACCTAACCCTAATGCTAAACCTAACCCTAACCCTAACCCTAACCCTAACGCTAATCCCTACCCTAACCGTAACCCTAAACCTAACCCTAAACCTAACCCTAACCCTAACCCTAACCCTGAACATAACCCAAACCTAACCCGAACCCTAACCCTAACCCTAACCTTAAATATAACCCTAACAGAACCCTAAACATAACCCTAACACTAATCCTAACGCAAACCTCACGCTAACCCTAAACCTAACCCTATGTCTAACCCTAACAGAACACTAACCCTAACCCTAACCCTAACCCTAACCCTAACCCTAACCCTAACCCTAACCCTAACCCTAACCCTAACCCTAACCCTAACCCTAACACTAACCTAAATCTAAATCTAACCCTAATCCTAACCCTATCCCTAACCCTAAACCTAACCCTAAACCTACCATAACCCTAACCCTAACCGTAAACCTATTCCTAACGCTAACCGAAACCCTAACCCTAACAGAGCCCAAACCCTAACCCTAAACGTAACCGTAACCCTAACCCTAACTCTAACCCTGACAATAACCCTAACCATAATGCTAACTATAATCCTAACCCTAACCATGAAAGTAACTCTAACCCTAAACCTAACACTAAATTTAAGCCTAACCCTAACCCTAACCCTAACCTAACCCTAAACCTACTCTAACCCTAACCCTAACAGAAGCCTAACACTAACCCTAAACCTATCCCTTATCCTAACCCTAACAATAACCGTAACCGTAACCCTAACCCAAACCCTAAACCTAACCCTAACCCTAACCCTAACATTAAACCTAAACCTAACCCTAAACCAAACCCTAACCCTATCCCTAACCCTAACAGAAACCTAACGCTAACACTAACCCTAACCCTAGTCTAAACCTAACCGTTAACCTAGCCCTAACCCTAACCGTAACCCTAACCTTAACCCTAACCCTAATCCTAACCCTAACACTAAACCTAACCCTAACCCTAACCCTAACCCTAACAGAACCCTAACCCTAACCCTAACCTAACACTAACCCTAACCGTAACAGTAACCCTAACCCTAACCCTAAAACTAACAGAGTCCTAACCCTAAACCCAAACCTAACCTACCCCTTACACTAACAATAACCCTAACCCTAACCCTAATACAACCTTAACCCTAACCCTAACCCTAACCCTAACCATAACCCTAACCCTAACCCTAACACTAACAGAACCCTAACCCTAACCCTATCCCTAGTCTAAACCGAAGCCTAACCCTAGCCCTAACCCTAACCGTAACCCTAATACTAAACCTAACCATAAGCCTAACCCTAACACTAACCCTAACCCTAAACCTAACACTAACCCTAACCCTTACCCTAACCCTAAGCCTAACCATAACCCTAATCCTAAACATAACCCTAACCGTAACTCTAACCCTAATCCTAACCCTAACCCTAACCCTAACCTAATTCTAACCCTAACAATAACCCTAACACTAACCATAACCCTAACCCTAACTCTAACCCTAACCCTAAACCTAACCCTAACCCTACCCTAACTCTAACCCTAAACTTAACCCTAACCTAACTCTAACCCTAACCCTAACGTTAATCCTAACCCTAACCCTAACGCTAACCTTAACCCTAACCCTAACCCTAAACATACCCTAACCCTAAACATAACACTAACCCTAAGAGAGCCCTAACACTAACCCTTACCCTAACGCTATACCTAACACTAACGCCAACCCTAAACCTAACCCTAATCCTAATCCTAACCGTAACCGTAACCAGAAACCATACTCTAACCCTAACCCTAATCCTAACCCTAACCCTAACCCTAATCCAAGCCCTAACACTAAACCTAACCCTAACCCTAACCCTAACCCTAACAGAACCCTAACCCTAACCCTAACCCTAACCCTAAAAGAACCCTAACCCTAACGCTAACCCTAACCATAGACTAAACCGAAGCCTAACCCTAGCCCTAACTCTAACCCTAACACTAACCCTAAACCTAACCCTAAACCTACACTAACCCTAACAATAATCCTAACCCTAACCCTAACAGAAGCCTAACACTGACCCTAAATCTAACTCTAACCCTAAACCTAACCGTAACCGTAACCTGAACCCTAACCCTAACTCTAACATTAATCCTAATACTAACCCTAACCATAACCCTAACCCAATGTCTAACCCTAACAGAACCCTAAACATAACCCTAACCCTAACCCTAGCGTAAAACTTACGCTAACCCTAACCCTAAGTCTAACCCTAACATTACACTAACCCTAACCCTAAACATAACCCTAACCCTAACCCTAAGTCTAAGCCTAACAGAACCCTAAACCTAACCCTAACCACAACCGTAACCTTAACCCTAACAGAAGCCTAACCCTACACCTAACCCTAATGCTAAACCTAACCCTAACCCTAACCCTAACCCTAACCCTAACGCTAACCCCTAACACTAACCCTAAACCTAACCCTAAAACTAACCCTAACCCTAACGGTAACCCTAACCGAACCCTAACCCTGAACATAACCAAAACCTAACCCAAACCCTAACCCTAACCCTAACTTTAAATCTAACCCTAACAGAACCGTAAACATAACCGTAACACTAAACCTAACACAAACCTTACGCTAACCCTAAACCTAACCCTATGTCTCACCCTAACAGAACACCTACCCTAACCCTAACGCTAACCCTAACCCTAACACTAACCTAAATCTAAATCTAACCCTAATCCTAACCCTATCCCTAAACCTAAACCTAACCCTAAACCTACCCTAACCCTAACCCTAACCCTAAACCTATTCCTAACCCTAACCGAAACCCTAACCCTAACAGAGCCCAAACCCTAAACCTAACCGTAACCGTAACCCTAACCCTAACTCTAACCCTGACAATAACCCTAAACATAATGCTAACTACAATCCTAACCCTAACCATAAAAGTAACTCTAACCCTAAACCTAACAGTAAACTTAAGCCTAACCCTAACCCTAACCCTAACCTAACCCTAAACCTACTCTAACCCTAACCCTAATAGAAGCCGAACACTAACCCTAAACCTATCCCTTATCCTAACCCTAACAATAACCGTAACCGTAACCCTAACCCAAACCCTAACCCTAACCCTAACCCTAACCTTAACACTAACCCTAACCCTAACCCTAACCCTGACCCTAAAAATAACCCTAACACTAACCCTAACACTAAACCTAAACCTAACCCTAAACCAAACCCTAACCCTAACCCTAACACTAACAGAACCTTAGCCCTAACCCTAAACCTAACTGTAACCCTAACCCTAACCTTAACCCTAACAGAACCCTAACGCTAACACTAACCCTAACCCTAGTCTAAACCTAACCCTTAACCTAGCCCTAACCCTAACCGTAACCCTAACCCTAACCCTAAACCTAACAGAAACCTAACGCTAACACTAACCCTAACCCTAGTCTAAACCTAACCCTTAACCTAGACCTAACCCTAACAGTAACCGTAACCCTAACCCTAACCCTAACCCTAACCATAACCCTAGCCATAACCCCAAACTTAAACCTACCCTACACCTTACCCTAACCCTAACCCTAACCTTAACCCTAACAGAACCCTAACCTTTACCCTAAACCTAACCCTAACCCTAACCCTAAGTCTAACCCTAACAGAAACCGAATCCTAACCCTAACTCTAAACCTGACCTAAACCTAAAACTAACACTAACCCTAACGTTAACAATAAACTTAATCCTAAACCTAACCCTAACCCTAACACAAAACCTAACCCTAATCCTAAACATAACCCTAACCGTAACCCTAACCCTAACCCTAACCTAATTCTAACCCTAACCGTAACCGTAACCCTAACCCTAACCCTAACCCTAACCATAACCCTAACCCTAACCCTAAACTTAAACCTACCCTACACCTTACCCTTACCCTAACCCTAACCTTAACCCTACCAGAACCATAACCTTTACCCTAAACCTAACCCTAACCCTAACCCTCAGTCTAACCCTAACAGAAACGTAAACCTAACCCTAACTCTAAACCTGACCTAAACCTAACACTAACACTAACCCTAACGTTAACACTAACCTTAATCCTAAACCTAACCCTAACACTAACCCTAACACTAACAGAACCTTAGCCCTAACCCTAAACCTAACCGTAACCCTAACCCTAACCCTAACCATAACCCTAACCTAATTCTAACCCTAACCCTAACCCTAACCCTAACCCTAAACCTAACACTAACCCTAATCCTAACCCTAACCCTAACCCTAAGCCTAAGCCTAACCCTAACCCTAACCTAACTGTAACCCTAACCTTAACTCTAACCTAACTCTAACCCTAACCCTAACCCTAAACCTACCCTAACCCTAAACATAACACTAACCCTAACAGAGCCCTAATACTAACCCGAACCCTTACGCTATACCTAACCCTAACCCCAACCCTAAACGTAACCCTAAACCTAATCCTAACCCAAACACGAAACCTAACCCTAAACGAAACCCTAACCCTAACCCTAACACTAACAGAACCCTAGCCCTAACCCTAACCCTAACCGTAAGCTTAACCCTAACCCTAAACCTAACAGAACCCTAAAGCTAACACAAACCCTAAACCTAGTCTAAACCTAACCCTTAACCTAGCCCTAACCCTAACCGTAACCGTAACCCTAACCCTAAGCCTAACCCTAACCCTAACCCTAACGCTAACGCTAACCCTAACCCTAACCCTAACCCTAACCCTAACCCTAACCCTAAACCAAATCCTAACGCTAACCCTAACACTAACAGAACCCTAGCCCTAACCCTAAACCTAACCGTAACCCTAACCCTAACCCTAACCCTAACACTAAACCTAAACCTAACCCTAAACAAAACACTAACCCTAACCCTAACCCTAACCCTAACCCTAACCCTAACCCTAACCCTAACCCTAACCTTAACCCTAACAGAACCCTAACTTTTACCCTAAACCTAACCCTAACCCTAACCCTAACCCTAAGTCTAACCCTAACAGAAACCTAAACCTAACCCTAACCCTAAACCTAACCTAAACCTAACACTAACCCTAACGTTAACACTAACCCAAACCCTAACAGTAACCGTAACCCTAACCCTAACCCTAACCCTAATCCTAAACATAACCCTAAACGTAACCCTAACCCTAACCCTAACCTAATTCTAACCCTAAACCTAACGCAAACCCTAACCCTAACCCTAACCCTAACCCTAACCCTAAACGTAACCCTAACCCTAACCCTAACCCTAAGCCTAACCCTAAGCCTAACCCTAACCTAACTCTAACCCTAACCTTAACTTTAACCTAACTCTAACCCTAACCCTAACCCTAACCTAAACCTAAATGAAACCTAACGCTAACCCTAATCCTAGCCCTAACCCTAACCTTAACCCTAATACTGAACATAACCCAACCCTAAACCAAACCGAAACCCTAACTCTAAACCGAACCCTAACCATATCCCTAACCCTAACGCAAACCCTCACCCTAAACCGAACCTTAACCATAACCCTAATACTAATCCGAAATCTAATCCTAAACCTATCCCTAACCCTAAACGTAACCGTAACCCTAACCCTAACCCTAAACCTAACCAACTCTAACCCTAACCAAAACAGAAACCAAACCCTATCCCTAACCCTAACCATAACCCTAATCCTAAACATAACCCTAAACCTAACCCTAACACTAAACCTAACCCTAACCCTAACCTAATTCTAACCCTAAACCTAACACTAACACTAACCCTAACACTGTCCCTCACCCTAACCCTAACCTTAACCCAACCCTAAACCTAAACATAACCCTAACCTAACTCTAACCCTAACCTTAACCCTAACCTAACACTAACCCTAACTTTAACCCTAACCTAACTCTAACCCTAACCCTAACCCTAACCATAACCCTAACCTAATTCTAACCCTAACCCTAACCCTAACCCTAAACTTAAACCTACCCTACACCTTACCCTAACCCTAAAGTTAACCCTAACAGAACGCTAACTTTAACCCTAAACCTAACACTAACCCTAAAACTAAGTCTAACCCTAACCCTAACCCTAACCCGAATCCTAAACATAACCCTAACCGTAACCGTAACAGTAACCCTAACCCTAACCCTAACCCTAACCCTAACCCTAACCTTAAACCTAACCCTAACCTAACTCTAACCCTAACCTTAACCCAAACCTAACTCTAACCCTAACCCTAACCCTAACACTAACCCTAACCCTAACCCTAACCCTAACCCTAAACCTAACCCTAACCCTAATCCTAACCCTAACACTAACACTAACCTTAACCCTAACCCTAACACTAAACCTAACCCTAAATCTAACCATAACCCTAACAGAACCCTAACCCTTAACATAACTCTAAACCTAACCCTAACCCTAAACTTAAACCTACCCTACACCTTACCCTAACCCTAACGTTAACCCTAACAGAACACTAACTTTTACCCTAAACCTAACACTAACCCTAAACCTAAGTCTAACCCTAACCCTAACCCTAACCCTAATCCTAAACATAACCCTAACCGTAACCGTAACAATAACCCTAACCCTAACCCTAACCCTAACCCTAACCCTAACCCTAACCCTAACCTTAAACCTAACCCTAACCTAACTCTAACCCTAACCTTAACCCTAACCTAACTCTAACCCTAACCCTAACCCTAACCCTAACCCTAACCCTAACCCTAACCCTAATCCTAACCCTAACCCTAACACTAACCTTAACCCTAACCCTAACACTAAACCTAACCCTAAATCTAACCATAACCCTAACAGAACCCTAACCTTAACCCTAACCCTAACACTAGTCTGAACCGATGCCTAACCCTAGAAATAACCATATCTCTAACCCTAACCCTTACGCTAGCCCTAACCCTAACCCTAACCATAACCCTAACAGAACCCTAACCCTAACCCTAACCATAACCCTAACCCTAACCCTGACCCTAAACCTAACTCTAACCCTAACCCTAATCCTAACTCTACCCCTAAGTCTAACCCTAACCCTAACCCTAACCGTAACCCTAAAAGAAACCTAAACCTAACCCTAACTCTAAACCTAACGTAAACCTGAAACTAACAATAACCCTAACGTTAACCCTAATCCTAATTCTAACCCTTAACATAACACTAAACCTAACTCTAACCCTAACCTTAACCCTAACCTAACTCTAACCCTAACCCTAACCCTAACCCTAATCCTAACCCTAACCCTAACACTAACCTTAACCCTAACCCTAACACTAAACCTAACCCTAAATCTAACCCTAACCCTAACAGAACCCTAACCTTAACCCGAACCCTAACACTAGTCTAAACCGATGCCTAACCCTAGCAATAACCATAACCCTAACCCTAACCCTTACGCTACCCCTAACCCTAAACCTAACCATAACCCTAACAGAACCCTAACCCTAGCCCTAACCCTAACCCTAACCCTAACCCTAACCCTAACCCTAACCCTGACCCTAAACCTAACTCTAACCCTAACCCTAACTCTACCCCTAACCCTAAGAATAACCCTAACAGAAATCTCAACCTAACCCTAACATAAACCTAACAATAACAATAACCCTAACGTTAACCCTAATCCTAATTCTAACCCTTGACATAACCCTAAACCTAACCCTAACCCTAACGCTAATCGTAACCCTAACCCTAAACCTACCCTAACCCTAAACATAACACTAACCCTAACAGAGCCCTAACCCTAACCTTAACCCTAACGCTATACCTAACCCTAACCCCAACCCTAAACCTAACCCTAAACCTGACCGTAACCGTGACCGTAACCGGAAACCTAACCCTAACCCTAACCCTAAACCTAACCCTAATACTAACCCAAACACTAAACCTAACAATAAATCTAACCCTAACCCTAACCCTAACAGAACACTAACCCTAAACCTAACCCTAACACTACTCTAAACCGATGCCTAACCCTAGCCCTAACCCTAACCCTAACCCAAACCCAAACCTAAACATAACCCTAACCTAACTCTAACCCTAACCTTAACCCTAACCTAACACTAACCCTAACTTTAACCCTAACCTAACTCTAACCCTAACCCTAACCCTAACCCTAACCATAACCCTAACCTAATTCTAACCCTAACCCTAACCCTAACCCTAAACTTAAACCTACCCTACACCTTACCCTAACCCTAAAGTTAACCCTAACAGAACGCTAACTTTAACCCTAAACCTAACACTAACCCTAAAACTAAGTCTAACCCTAACCCTAACCCTAACCCTAATCCTAAACATAACCCTAACCGTAACCGTAACAGTAACCCTAACCCTAACCCTAACCCTAACCCTAACCCTAACCTTAAACCTAACCCTAACCAAACTCTAACCCTAACCTTAACCCTAACCTAACTCTAACCCTAACCCTAACCCTAACACTAACCCTAACCCTAACCCTAACCCTAACCCTAAACCTAACCCTAACCCTAATCCTAACCCTAACCCTAACACTAACCTTAACCCTAACCCTAACACTAAACCTAACGCTAAATCTAACCATAACCCTAACAGAACCCTAACCCTTAACATAACTCTAAACCTAACCCTAACCCTAAACTTAAACCTACCCTACACCTTACCCTAACCCTAACGTTAACCCTAACAGAACGCTAACTTTTACCCTAAACCTAACACTAACCCTAAACCTAAGTCTAACCCTAACCCTAACCCTAATCCTAAACATAACCCTAACCGTAACCGTAACAATAACCCTAACCCTAACCCTAACCCTAACCCTAACCCTAACCCTAACCTTAAACCTAACCCTAACCTAACTCTAACCCTAACCTTAACCCTAACCTAACTCTAACCCTAACCCTAACCCTAACCCTAACCCTAACCCTAACCCTAATCCTAACCCTAACCCTAACACTAACCTTAACCCTAACCCTAACACTAAACCTAACCCTAAATCTAACCATAACCCTAACAGAACCCTAACCTTAACCCTAACCCTAACACTAGTCTGAACCGATGCCTAACCCTAGAAATAACCATATCTCTAACCCTAACCCTTACGCTAGCCCTAACCCTAACCCTAACCATAACCCTAACAGAACCCTAACCCTAACCCTAACCATAACCCTAACCCTAACCCTGACCCTAAACCTAACTCTAACCCTAACCCTAATCCTAACTCTACCCCTAAGTCTAACCCTAACCCTAACCCTAACCGTAACCCTAAAAGAAACCTAAACCTAACCCTAACTCTAAACCTAACGTAAACCTGAAACTAACAATAACCCTAACGTTAACCCTAATCCTAATTCTAACCCTTAACATAACACTAAACCTAACTCTAACCCTAACCTTAACCCTAACCTAACTCTAACCCTAACCCTAACCCTAACCCTAATCCTAACCCTAACCCTAACACTAACCTTAACCCTAAACCTAACACTAAACCTAACCCTAAATCTAACCCTAACCCTAACAGAACCCTAACCTTAACCCGAACCCTAACACTAGTCTAAACCGATGCCTAACCCTAGCAATAACCATAACCCTAACCCTAACCCTTACGCTACCCCTAACCCTAAACCTAACCATAACCCTAACAGAACCCTAACCCTAGCCCTAACCCTAACCCTAACCCTAACCCTAACCCTAACCCTAACCCTAACCCTGACCCTAAACCTAACTCTAACCCTAACCCTAACTCTACCCCTAACCCTAAGAATAACCCTAACAGAAATCTCAACCTAACCCTAACATAAACCTAACAATAACAATAACCCTAACGTTAACCCTAATCCTAATTCTAACCCTTGACATAACCCTAAACCTAACCCTAACCCTAACGCTAATCGTAACCCTAACCCTAAACCTACCCTAACCCTAAACATAACACTAACCCTAACAGAGCCCTAACCCTAACCTTAACCCTAACGCTATACCTAACCCTAACCCCAACCCTAAACCTAACCCTAAACCTGACCGTAACCGTGACCGTAACCGGAAACCTAACCCTAACCCTAACCCTAAACCTAACCCTAATACTAACCCAAACACTAAACCTAACAATAAATCTAACCCTAACCCTAACCCTAACAGAACACTAACCCTAAACCTAACCCTAACACTACTCTAAACCGATGCCTAACCCTAGCCCTAACCCTAACCCTAACCCAAACCCAAACCCTAACACTAACCCTAACCCTAACCCTAATCCTAACCATAACCCTAAACCTAACCCTAACCCTAACCATAACCCAAGCCCAAACCCGAACCCTAACCCTAACCCTAACCCTAACCCCAACCCTACCCCTACCCCTAACAGAACCCTAAACCTAACCCTAATGCTTACCCTAAGACTAACCCTAACCCTAACAGAAGCCTAACACTAACCCTAACCCTATCCCTAAACCTAACCCTAACGGTAACCCTAAACCTAACCCTATTCTAAACCTAACCCTAACCCTAACCCTAACAGAATCCTAACCCTAACCCTAACCGTAGCCCTAAATCTAAGCCTATACCTAACCCTAACCCTAAACCTAACCTTAACCGTAACCCTAATTTAGGGTTAGGGTTAGGATTAGGGTTAGGTTTAGGGTTAGGGTTAGAGTTAGTTAACCATACCTTAAACCTAACCCTACCCCTAACCATAACCAGAACCCTAACCCTAAGCCTAACCCAAAACCTACCCTACACCTTTCCCGAACCCTAACCCTAACCGTAACAGAATCCTAAACCTAACCATAAACCTAACCCTAACCCTAACCCTAACCCCACCCCTTACCCTAACCCTAACCCTAACCCTAACCATAACCATAACCCTAACCCTAACCCTAAACAAATTCTAACCCTAACACTAACCCTACTCTAAACCAAACCCTAACCCTAACCCTAACCCTAACCCTAACACTAACAGAACCCTAACCCTAACCCTAACCCTATCCCTAGTCTAAACCGAAGCCTAACCCTAGCCCTAACCCTAACCGTAGCCCTAATACTAAACCTAACCATAAGCCTAACCCTAACACTAACCCTAACCCTAAACCTAACACTAACCCTAACCCTTACCTTAATCCTAAACCTATCCATAACCCTAATCCTAAACATAACCCTAACCATAACTCTAACCCTAATCCTAACCCTAACCCTAACCTAATTCTAACCCTAACCTTAACCCTAACCTAACTCTAACCCTAACCCTAACGTTAATCCTAACCCTAACCCTAACGCTAACCTTAACCCTAACCCTAACCCTAAACATACCCTAACCCTAAACATAACACTAACCCTAACGCTATGCCTAACACTAACGCCAACCCTAAACCTAACCCTAATCCTAACCCTAACCATGACCGTAACCGGAAACCATACTCTAACACTAACACATCCCTAACCCTAACCCTATCCCTAACCGTAACCCTAATACTAAACCTAACCATAAGTCTAAACCTAACACTAACCCTAACCCTAACCATAACCCTAATCCTAAACATAACCCTAACCGTAACTCTAACCATAATCCTAACCCTAACCCTAACCTAATTCTAACCCTAACAGAAGCCTAAACCTAACCCTAACTCTAAACCTAACCTAAACCTAATACTAACACTAACCCTAACGTTAACCCTAATCCTAACCCTAACCCTTAAAATAAACCTAAACATAACCCTAACCCTAAACCTAACTCTAAACCTATCCATAACGGTAAACCTAAACCTAACCCTAACCCTACCCCTAACCCTAAACTAACCCTAACCCTAACCCTAACAGAAGCCTAACACTAACCCTAACCCTGTCCCTAAACCTAACCCTAACAGTAACCATAACCGTAACCGTAACCCTTACGCTACCCCTAACCCTAAACCTAACCATAACCCTAACAGAACCCTAACCCTAGCCCTAACCCTAATCCTAACTCTAACCCTAACCCTAAGTCTAACCCTGACCCTAAACCTAACTCTAACAATAACCCTAACTCTAACCCTAACCCTAAGAATAACCCTAACAGAAATCTAAACCTAACCCTAACATAAACCTAACAATAACAATAACCCTAACGTTAACCCTAATCCTAATTCTAACCCTTGACATAACCCTAAACCTAACCCTAAACATAACGCTAACCCTAACCCTAACCCTAACCCTAACCTAACTCTAACCCTAGCCCTAACCCTAACCCTAATCCTAACCCTAACCCAAACGCTAACCTTAACCCTAACCCTAACCCTAACCCTAACCCTAAACCTACCCTAACCCTAAACATAACACTAACCCTAACAGAGCCCTAACCCTAACCTTAACCCTAACGCTATACCTAACCCTAACCCCAACCCTAAACCTAACCCTAAACCTGACCGTAACCGTGACCGTAACCGGAAACCTAACCCTAACCCTAACCCTAAACCTAACCCTAATACTAACCCAAACACTAAACCTAACAATAAATCTAACCCTAACCCTAACCCTAACAGAACACTAACCCTAAACCTAACCCTAACACTACTCTAAACCGATGCCTAACCCTAGCCCTAACCCTAACCCTAACCCAAACCCAAACCCTAACACTAACCCTAACCCTAACCCTAATCCTAACCATAACCCTAAACCTAACCCTAACCCTAACCATAACCCAAGCCCAAACCCGAACCCTAACCCTAACCCTAACCCTAACCCCAACCCTACCCCTACCCCTAACAGAACCCTAAACCTAACCCTAATGCTTACCCTAAGACTAACCCTAACCCTAACAGAAGCCTAACACTAACCCTAACCCTATCCCTAAACCTAACCCTAACGGTAACCCTAAACCTAACCCTATTCTAAACCTAACCCTAACCCTAACCCTAACAGAATCCTAACCCTAACCCTAACCGTAGCCCTAAATCTAAGCCTATACCTAACCCTAACCCTAAACCTAACCTTAACCGTAACCCTAATTTAGGGTTAGGGTTAGGATTAGGGTTAGGTTTAGGGTTAGGGTTAGAGTTAGTTAACCATACCTTAAACCTAACCCTACCCCTAACCAGAACCAGAACCCTAACCCTAAGCCTAACCCAAAACCTACCCTACACCTTTCCCGAACCCTAACCCTAACCGTAACAGAATCCTAAACCTAACCATAAACCTAACCCTAACCCTAACCCTAACCCCACCCCTTACCCTAACCCTAACCCTAACCCTAACCATAACCATAACCCTAACCCTAACCCTAAACAAATTCTAACCCTAACACTAACCCTACTCTAAACCAAACCCTAACCCTAACCCTAACCCTAACCCTAACACTAACAGAACCCTAACCCTAACCCTAACCCTATCCCTAGTCTAAACCGAAGCCTAACCCTAGCCCTAACCCTAACCGTAGCCCTAATACTAAACCTAACCATAAGCCTAACCCTAACACTAACCCTAACCCTAAACCTAACACTAACCCTAACCCTTACCTTAATCCTAAACCTATCCATAACCCTAATCCTAAACATAACCCTAACCATAACTCTAACCCTAATCCTAACCCTAACCCTAACCTAATTCTAACCCTAACCTTAACCCTAACCTAACTCTAACCCTAACCCTAACGTTAATCCTAACCCTAACCCTAACGCTAACCTTAACCCTAACCCTAACCCTAA
Organism: Netta rufina; assembly: GCF_964035555.1. Classification (NCBI taxonomy): domain Eukaryota; kingdom Metazoa; phylum Chordata; class Aves; order Anseriformes; family Anatidae; genus Netta; species Netta rufina. Next base: position 20,336 of record NW_028168918.1, on the reverse strand, counting down.
ACATACCCTAACCCTAAACATAACACTAACCCTAACGCTATGCCTAACACTAACGCCAACCCTAAACCTAACCCTAATCCTAACCCTAACCATGACCGTAACCGGAAACCATACTCTAACACTAACACATCCCTAACCCTAACCCTATCCCTAACCGTAACCCTAATACTAAACCTAACCATAAGTCTAAACCTAACACTAACCCTAACCCTAACCATAACCCTAATCCTAAACATAACCCTAACCGTAACTCTAACCATAATCCTAACCCTAACCCTAACCTAATTCTAACCCTAACAGAAGCCTAAACCTAACCCTAACTCTAAACCTAACCTAAACCTAATACTAACACTAACCCTAACGTTAACCCTAATCCTAACCCTAACCCTTAAAATAAACCTAAACATAACCCTAACCCTAAACCTAACTCTAAACCTATCCATAACGGTAAACCTAAACCTAACCCTAACCCTACCCCTAACCCTAAACTAACCCTAACCCTAACCCTAACAGAAGCCTAACACTAACCCTAACCCTGTCCCTAAACCTAACCCTAACAGTAACCATAACCGTAACCGTAACCCTTACGCTACCCCTAACCCTAAACCTAACCATAACCCTAACAGAACCCTAACCCTAGCCCTAACCCTAATCCTAACTCTAACCCTAACCCTAAGTCTAACCCTGACCCTAAACCTAACTCTAACAATAACCCTAACTCTAACCCTAACCCTAAGAATAACCCTAACAGAAATCTAAACCTAACCCTAACATAAACCTAACAATAACAATAACCCTAACGTTAACCCTAATCCTAATTCTAACCCTTGACATAACCCTAAACCTAACCCTAAACATAACGCTAACCCTAACCCTAACCCTAACCCTAACCTAACTCTAACCCTAGCCCTAACCCTAACCCTAATCCTAACCCTAACCCAAACGCTAACCTTAACCCTAACCCTAACCCTAACCCTAACCCTAAACCTACCCTAACCCTAAACATAACACTAACCCTAACAGAGCCCTAACCCTAACCTTAACCCTAACGCTATACCTAACCCTAACCCCAACCCTAAACCTAACCCTAAACCTGACCGTAACCGTGACCGTAACCGGAAACCTAACCCTAACCCTAACCCTAAACCTAACCCTAATACTAACCCAAACACTAAACCTAACAATAAATCTAACCCTAACCCTAACCCTAACAGAACACTAACCCTAAACCTAACCCTAACACTACTCTAAACCGATGCCTAACCCTAGCCCTAACCCTAACCCTAACCCAAACCCAAACCCTAACACTAACCCTAACCCTAACCCTAATCCTAACCATAACCCTAAACCTAACCCTAACCCTAACCATAACCCAAGCCCAAACCCGAACCCTAACCCTAACCCTAACCCTAACCCCAACCCTACCCCTACCCCTAACAGAACCCTAAACCTAACCCTAATGCTTACCCTAAGACTAACCCTAACCCTAACAGAAGCCTAACACTAACCCTAACCCTATCCCTAAACCTAACCCTAACGGTAACCCTAAACCTAACCCTATTCTAAACCTAACCCTAACCCTAACCCTAACAGAATCCTAACCCTAACCCTAACCGTAGCCCTAAATCTAAGCCTATACCTAACCCTAACCCTAAACCTAACCTTAACCGTAACCCTAATTTAGGGTTAGGGTTAGGATTAGGGTTAGGTTTAGGGTTAGGGTTAGAGTTAGTTAACCATACCTTAAACCTAACCCTACCCCTAACCAGAACCAGAACCCTAACCCTAAGCCTAACCCAAAACCTACCCTACACCTTTCCCGAACCCTAACCCTAACCGTAACAGAATCCTAAACCTAACCATAAACCTAACCCTAACCCTAACCCTAACCCCACCCCTTACCCTAACCCTAACCCTAACCCTAACCATAACCATAACCCTAACCCTAACCCTAAACAAATTCTAACCCTAACACTAACCCTACTCTAAACCAAACCCTAACCCTAACCCTAACCCTAACCCTAACACTAACAGAACCCTAACCCTAACCCTAACCCTATCCCTAGTCTAAACCGAAGCCTAACCCTAGCCCTAACCCTAACCGTAGCCCTAATACTAAACCTAACCATAAGCCTAACCCTAACACTAACCCTAACCCTAAACCTAACACTAACCCTAACCCTTACCTTAATCCTAAACCTATCCATAACCCTAATCCTAAACATAACCCTAACCATAACTCTAACCCTAATCCTAACCCTAACCCTAACCTAATTCTAACCCTAACCTTAACCCTAACCTAACTCTAACCCTAACCCTAACGTTAATCCTAACCCTAACCCTAACGCTAACCTTAACCCTAACCCTAACCCTAAACATACCCTAACCCTAAACATAACACTAACCCTAACGCTATGCCTAACACTAACGCCAACCCTAAACCTAACCCTAATCCTAACCCTAACCATGACCGTAACCGGAAACCATACTCTAACACTAACACATCCCTAACCCTAACCCTATCCCTAACCGTAACCCTAATACTAAACCTAACCATAAGTCTAAACCTAACACTAACCCTAACCCTAACCATAACCCTAATCCTAAACATAACCCTAACCGTAACTCTAACCATAATCCTAACCCTAACCCTAACCTAATTCTAACCCTAACAGAAGCCTAAACCTAACCCTAACTCTAAACCTAACCTAAACCTAATACTAACACTAACCCTAACGTTAACCCTAATCCTAACCCTAACCCTTAAAATAAACCTAAACATAACCCTAACCCTAAACCTAACTCTAAACCTATCCATAACGGTAAACCTAAACCTAACCCTAACCCTACCCCTAACCCTAAACTAACCCTAACCCTAACCCTAACAGAAGCCTAACACTAACCCTAACCCTGTCCCTAAACCTAACCCTAACAGTAACCATAACCGTAACCGTAACCCTTACGCTACCCCTAACCCTAAACCTAACCATAACCCTAACAGAACCCTAACCCTAGCCCTAACCCTAATCCTAACTCTAACCCTAACCCTAAGTCTAACCCTGACCCTAAACCTAACTCTAACAATAACCCTAACTCTAACCCTAACCCTAAGAATAACCCTAACAGAAATCTAAACCTAACCCTAACATAAACCTAACAATAACAATAACCCTAACGTTAACCCTAATCCTAATTCTAACCCTTGACATAACCCTAAACCTAACCCTAAACATAACGCTAACCCTAACCCTAACCCTAACCCTAACCTAACTCTAACCCTAGCCCTAACCCTAACCCTAATCCTAACCCTAACCCAAACGCTAACCTTAACCCTAACCCTAACCCTAACCCTAACCCTAAACCTACCCTAACCCTAAACATAACACTAACCCTAACAGAGCCCTAACCCTAACCTTAACCCTAACGCTATACCTAACCCTAACCCCAACCCTAAACCTAACCCTAAACCTAACCGTAACCGTGACCGTAACCGGAAACCTAACCCTAACCCTAACCCTAAACCTAACCCTAATACTAACCCAAACACTAACCCTAACAATAAATCTAACCCTAACCCTAACCCTAACAGAACACTAACCCTAAACCTAACCCTAACACTACTCTAAACCGATGCCTAACCCTAGCCCTAACCCTAACCCTAATCCTAACCATAACCCTAACCCTAACCCTAACCCTACCCCTACCCCTACCCCTAACAGAACCCTAAACCTAACCCTAATGCTTACCCTAAGACTAACCCTAACCCTAACAGAAGCCTAACACTAACCCTAACCCTATCCCTAAACCTAACCCTAACAGTAACCCTAAACCTAACCCTATTCTAAACCTAACCCTAACCCTAACCCTAACAGAATCCTAACCCTAACCCTAACCGTAGCCCTAAATCTAAGCCTATACCTAACCCTAACCCTAAACCTAACCGTAACCGTAACCCAAATTTAGGGTTAGGGTTAGGATTAGGGTTAGGTTTAGGGTTAGGGTTAGAGTTAGTTAACCATACCTTAAACCTAACCCTACCCCTAACCATAACCAGAACCCTAACCCTAAGCCTAACCCTAACCCTAACCTAATTCTAACCATAACCTTAACCCTAACCTAACTCTAACCCTAACCCTAACGTTAATCCTAACCCTAACCCTAACGCTAACCTTAACCCTAACCCTAACCCTAAACATACCCTAACCCTAAACATAACACTAACCCTAACAGAGCCCTAACACTAACCCTAACGCTATGCCTAACACTAACGCCAACCCTAAACCTAACCCTAATCCTAACCCTAACCATGACCGTAACCGGAAACCATACTCTAACACTAACACATCCCTAACCCTAACCCTATCCCTAACCGTAACCCTAATACTAAACCTAACCATAAGTCTAAACCTAACACTAACCCTAACCCTAACCATAACCCTAATCCTAAACATAACCCTAACCGTAACTCTAACCATAATCCTAACCCTAACCCTAACCTAATTCTAACCCTAACAGAAGCCTAAACCTAACCCTAACTCTAAACCTAACCTAAACCTAATACTAACACTAACCCTAACGTTAACCCTAATCCTAACCCTAACCCTTAAAATAAACCTAAACATAACCCTAACCCTAAACCTAACTCTAAACCTATCCATAACGGTAAACCTAAACCTAACCCTAACCCTACCCCTAACCCTAAACTAACCCTAACCCTAACCCTATCAGAAGCCTAACACTAACCCTATCCCTGTCCCTAAACCTAACCCTAACAGTAACCATAACCGTAACCCTAACCCTTACGCTACCCCTAACCCTAAACCTAACCATAACCCTAACAGAACCCTAACCCTAGCCCTAACCCTAACCCTAACCCTAACCCTAACCCTAACCCTGACCCTAAACCTAACTCTAACCCTAACCCTAACTCTAACCCTAACCCTAAGAATAACCCTAACAGAAATCTAAACCTAACCCTAACATAAACCTAACACTAACAATAACCCTAACGTTAACCCTAATCCTAATTCTAACCCTTGACATAACCCTAAACCTAACCCTAACCCTAACGCTAACCCTAACCCTAACCCTAACCCTAACCCTAACCCAAACCCTAACCCTAACCTAACTCTAACCCTAACCCTAACCCTAACCCTAATCCTAACCCTAACCCAAACGCTAACCTTAACCCTAACCCTAACCCTAACCCTAACCCTAACCCTACCCTAACCCTAAACATAACACTAACCCTAACAGAGCCCTAACCCTAACCTTAACCCTAACGCTATACCTAACCCTAACCCCAACCCTAAACCTAACCCTAAACCTAACCGTAACCGTGACCGTAACCGGAAACCTAACCCTAACCCTAACCCTAACCCTAACCCTAATACTAACCCAAACACTAAACCTAACAATAAATCTAACCCGAACCCTAACCCTAACAGAACACTAACCCTAAACCTAACCCTAACACTACTCTAAACCGATGCCTAACCCTAGCCCTAACCCTAACCCTAACCCAAACCCAAACCCTAACACTAACCCTAACCCTAACCCTAACCCTAATCCTAACCATAACCCTAACCCTAACCCTAACCCTAACCATAACCCAAGCCCAAACACGAACCCTAACCCTAACCCTAACCCTAACCCTAACCCTAACCCTAATCCTAACCATAACCCTAACCCTAACCCTAACCCTAACCATAACCCAAGCCCAAACCCGAACCCTAACCCTAACCCTAACCCTACCCCTACCCCTACCCCTAACAGAACCCTAAACCTAACCCTAATGCTTACCCTAAGACTAACCCTAACCCTAACAGAAGCCTAACACTAACCATAATCCTATCCCTAAACCTAACCCTAACAGTAACCCTAAACCTAACCCTATTCTAAACCTAACCCTAACCCTAACCCTAACAGAATCCTAACCCTTACCCTAACCGTAGCCCTAAATCTAAGCCTATACCTAACCCTAACCCTAAACCTAACCTTAACCGTAACCCTAATTTAGGGTTAGGGTTAGGATTAGGGTTAGGTTTAGGGTTAGGGTTAGAGTTAGTTAACCATACCTTAAACCTAACCCTACCCCTAACCATAACCAGAACCCTAACCCTAAGCCTAACCCCAAACCTACCCTACACCTTTCCCGAACCCTAACCCTAACCGTAACAGAATCCTAAACCTAACCATAAACCTAACCCTAACCCTAACCCTACCCCTTCCCCTAACCCTAACCCTAACCCTAACCATAACCCTAACCCTAACCCTAACCCTAAACAAATTCTAACCCTAACACTAACCCTACTCTAAACCAAACCCTAACCCTAACCCTAACCCGAACCCTAACCATAACCCTAACCCTAACACTAACAAATCCCTAAGCTTGACACTAAGCCTAACCCTAGTCTAAACCTAACCCTAACCCTAACCAAACCCTAACCCTAACCCTATCCCTAACCATAACCCTAACAGAACCCTAACCCTAACCCTAATTTAAACCAAACCCTAACCCTAGCCCTAACCCTAAACCTAACCCTAATCCTAACCCTAACCATAACCCTAACCCTAACCCTAACCCTAACCCTAACCCTAACCCTTACTCTAAAGCTATCCCTAACCGTAACCGTAACCCGAACCCTAAACCTTACCCTACCCTAACCCTAACCCTAACCCTAACAGAAGCCTAACACTAACCATAACCCTGTCGCTAAACCTAACCCTAACAGTAACCGTAACCATAACCCTAACCGTAACCCGAACCGTAACGGTAATCGCAACCCTAACCCTACCAATATCCCAAACCCTAACCCTAACCCTAACCCTAACCCTAACCCTAACCCTAACCCTAACCCTAACCCTAACCCTAACCTAACACTAACCCTAACCGTAACCGTAACCCTAACCCTAACACTTTTACTAAACCTAACCCTAACCGTAACCGTAACCGTAACCCTAACCCTAATCCTAACCTAACACTAACCCTAACCGTAACAATAACCCTAACCCTAAACCTAAAACGAACAGAACCCTAAACCTAAACCCAAACCTGCCCTACCCCTTCCCGTAACAATAACCTTAACCCTAACCCTAATAGAACCTTAACCGTAACCCTAACCCTAACCCTAACCCTAACCCTAACCCGAACCCTAACCCGAACCCTAACACTAACAGAACCCTAAGCCTAACACTAACCCTAACCCTAGTCTAAACCTAACCCTAACCCTAACCAAACCCTAACCCTAACCCTAACCCTTAACCCTAACCCCCTAACCCCAAACCCTAACACCAACCTTAACCCTAACCCTTTAAAACCAAACCCTAACACCAACCCTCACCCAAACCCCCAACCCCACACCCCAACCCGAACCCCAAACCCCTACCCCAACCTCTAACCCCAACACTAACCACTAACCCTAACCCTAGTTCCCGAGAACTACGTTTCCCCGTAAGCTCTGGGTACCCAACATGGCCTCCCGGAAGTCCAGAGTCCCAGAACTACATCTCCCGGCATGCTCTGGGCAAGAAACATGGCCTCCCGGACGTTCAGAGTCCGAGAACTACATCTCCCAGCATGCTCTGGGCACCAAACATGGCCAACCAGAAGCCCGGAGCCGGAAAACTACGCCTACCAGCATTCCCCAGGCAGCTGGCTTGACCAATCACAGGCCGAGTGTTCGAGAAACACATTTACCAGCACTCACTGTAACCCAAGCACTTACTGCCCTTTCAAAAAAGCCTCAAGCCCTAACACTAAAAAACTTCGAAACCCCTACAGGCCGAACCCAAACTATTTACCACACTAAACCCCTGAAGTCCTATGCCTAAAAGCCCTAACCCAAACACTTAAGACGCTCAAAACCCATACCCAAAACATTAGGATTCTCAAAGCCCTAAACAACAAAATTAGAACACTTGAAGCCCTAACCCCAAAATTAAGATGCTCAAAACCCAAAGCCAACCCAAAACAGTAGGATGCTCAAAACCCTAACTCTAAACATTAGGACGCTCAAAACACAGACCAAAACCCTAAACTTTAGGACGCTCTAAACACAAACTGAAAACATTAAGACACACAAAACTCTGCCCCAAAAATTAAGATGCTTAAAACCCAAAGCCCTAACCCAAAACATTAGGACGCTCAAAACCCAAACCCTGGAGAACCTCACCTAACCTGAAAAAAAAAAAAAAAAAAAAAGGATCTTAAAACACTAACCCTAAGTAACTGACCAAAAATAAAACCCTAGGAACCTAACACTAAAAAACCTATCAACACTACAACCCAAAAAATTCTAAAACCCTTACACAATAACCCTGAAACCCTTAAAACCCTAACTGTTAAAACTCCAACCCAGTTATACACCAGTTACCTCCCTTAAGGGATATAGAGAAGCTCTCTCAGATATGGCAGTTCTACTTCTCCTGCATGCAGCCGGAGGTCGGTCTCATTCTGGTGCTGATGGTGGTGGAAGCAGGGGCAAAGGTGGTACTGCTAGAGATACCACAGCCACCGGAGGTGGATTGGTAGGATATGGAGATGGTAGGTTATGCAACAGCTCCCGTTTATTTTCTTTTTCTTTTTCCTGTTCTTCTTCAAATTTCTTATCTGCTTTTAGTGTAAATATTGAGGCTGGAAAAGGACATGAAGTCCTCCTGATCCATAATCCTGCATAATCGCTTTCTTCCCAGCAAAAAGGTTCTTTCGAATTAACATGTGTATTTTACTCGTTTGGATGTAAAAAAGTAACTGCAGTGACAACTGCACCCCAAAAATAACAGCTACCTCTGCTCATCACACACCACTCACTCCAGAGGCACCTCGGGTCATGATGTCATGGACTACACACTGCCTTTCAGCCTGAACAAAGGAAAACACAGTCACAAGATAATCATTCAGCTGCCAGCATTAGCACCCATCCCTCAACAACACAAAGGAACCCCATTTACAATATTATCATTTCAAAACAGCAGCCCCATTGCCTCAGCACCTGGAAAGGGGATCAGGCCAGTCACCGAGTTGCCTACCGAGTGCTGGACAGTTCCAGAAGGAGCTCTTCCCTGTGACAGGTTCCTCCAAAGCTTTACACTCTACTGGGGACAGGAAAGAAATAAAAATAAGAATTTCAAAACCCCGTATCTGTAAGCTTTCAAGATTCAAAAGACGTCCTCAAGCACACCGTTCAAGCGCTATGCGAGCAGCTGCTCGCAACAAGATATAGTCTCCCACCTCCACATTTGCCAAACACCACAGAGATGACTGTGCCAGCTGCCCTTCAGTACGTGCCCAGAGGCAGACCGGATGTCTTTGCCAAAACAGTCCGGACAATGTATTAGTACACCCATGGACATTAGCTACCATCACTAACTGCCAGGCAGGACAGTTCCAGACCAAACACATACACACAGGCACACCACAAACACTACAAACAAAACACACAACACAAGGCACAAGAAAAAGCGACCCCCAGAGGGAAGCCCTGTGGCAACAGCAAGTCAGAACAGGTGCTCTGCAGCAGACCCAAGGAGAGACTCAAATGTCACGACATGTGACTGGAAGCAACTGCCAGAACTGGGAAGATGGATGCATAAAAAGCCTGCCTTCAAGACAAGAGACCAGAAGGATGGGGAGTGAAAACTCCATAGGAAGACGCTTAGGAAATCAATTCCCAAGCAAAAGCTCCTGATGCAGCCCAGTTGACTTCTTCAAGAGTGAGGATGGAAACAGATGTGATCTCAAACTGAATATGATGCACAAGACCTGAAACAGATCTGTACTTCAAGCAGTGACTGCAAGACAAGAAGTGCTCAGATCAGAGTCATGATGACAAAACAAGCATTGAGGCCCTTCAGCACCGCTATCAAGTCGCATGTCTAGTCAGTCCAGTGTAAAAAGCTAGGAGGATATCAAGACCTGAGAAGCACAGAACAGACATTGCAGAAGCAACACTACAGGACAGACGAACAGAAGGAAACTGTCATGCCTGGCACGCGCACTCAAGCTACAAAATAATCCCGCTGCTTCTATTAGGCTGGTGACCCAGCCACAAGCAGCCTGAACATGACCCAGCCTGAACCACCCTCACCGTGGCACCAAGTCTATTCAGCCAGCTGGCTCCACGCTGCTCTGACTCCCAGCTCCCATTAGCCACCCCAGATATGCAAATACCAGGTGCCCCCCAACTTAGCTCTCAGGTTGCTGGATGGTAAAGTCCCTCCGCCTCAAGAAACGCACAGGCACTGATTGTCATCTTAGTCAAGTGCCAGGCTCATCATCAGCTGCAAAAAGAGTATCAGCATTCACTAGGACGCCGGCAATGACGCCCACCTTCTCCACAATGCCGACTACTTCTGATGCAACATACGATTGTGCTCACGTGTTCCTCTCCAAATCCAAACTCCAACAGTGCAGCCAGTATCATCCACACCACCTGGGAAAACAAAGGGATTAAATGATCGCTGCGTTCACAAGAAGTCACCCAATGGTGTTTTGTTGTTGTTGTTGTTTTCTTTGTGTGTGTGTTTCCTGTGCTCTCAGGCATCCCGGTGGCAGAGCTCTCGGCGCTAAGCAGACTGCCAGGAGAAAAGGCTGCCGTGAAATGGCTGCTCCACAATGCCAGGAGCAAGGTCTGCTGGGCTGGGGGCTCGCAGGGGAGCTCGGCCTTGGGCCTGGCAACTGCGCCTGGAAGCCAGGGACGGCCTTGGTGTGCAACTGGACACCTGGGCCTGAGAAAGCAAGGTCTCTTTCAAGACACTTGGCACCATCGTCACCCAGTGGCTGTCTCAGGGGGACGAGAGAAATGCACAGCATCTCTTGCTGCCCTGAAAAATGGATGGATTTTGACCCAAAAGCGAGCTCCTTTCTCTCGGAAGCATCATGTCCTCCTGTCTTTCTTGTATTTGGCTATGACTTTAGGAATCCCTGCAATCCCTGCAGCTGTGTCCCCTGGCAGCTTCTTGTGTGCCCCAAGCATCCTTGCTTGAAGGGCAGTAGAAGATGCAGAAAAGGCCTTGCTTTAGTGGAAGCACTGCCCTGCAGGAGCTCCAACATCCCTCTCAGCAGCACGCTGTAGCCCCCAAATGCCCCCAGAACGGCACATTTCAGCTACTGGGAAGGAAATGAGCTTGCTCAAGGTGAGCTACCCACTCAAGGCCCTGCTCTTTGGCCCAGGTGTCTCTGAGGCAGTATTGGAAATGAGTTCTGTTGTGAACATAAGAACATAACATAAGAACATAAAATAACATAACAGAGAAAAAATGTATAATAACATAACGTACCATAAGAACATAAAACAAGAACAACTATCATCATGTGGTCTGCTAAGATCTAGGAGAAAGCAGAAATCCAGCAATGCTGTCTTTCCTACTCCTCACAACCAATTCAGCTGACAACTATGAATGCTTCCAGCTGGAAAAAATTGGAAGAATGAAGTGGAGGACTCCTTGCCATCACTGTGTTTCTGGAGCACACCTCTACCTCTCCGCCCAACAAGGGCTTCTTCTTGGGAGAGAATTGCAGAACATGAAAAACCATGACCAAAGCCAGAGGACCCATCTCCACAACAGCACGATAAATATAAAAGACATCTCTAGATGCAGACCCCAGAGCTCCAATTCACTATGTCCCACTATTGGAAGCTATTTTTTATGCTTTGTTTTTAAGGCCGCTGGCTGCCTCCTCCCTTATGCTCCCCATTATCCCTGTTGTCCTGTCTTTCTCCTGCATTGCTTCCTTTCCTTGGTGGACCTTGCTGAGCTCTTTGATGTTGTGTTGTATATATATGTACGAAGGCAGGATGTCTCTTCTTCTTTTACACTGCTGACTGCTACCCCATATACCTCTGCAAGTTTTCTTACAAGGGATTAAGACAAAAAGGCCTGTGCCTGGCAGAGGGAGCAGTGAACGATGATCTAGCAAAGCAGTCTATCGCAGACAGACAACACTGGCCCGGAAATCCTGCTTGAAAATTTGGTGTACATGAAACTGAGACAGAAATTGGAACTTTCAACAAAACGCTGTAGGGTAGAAGTTGTTTTAGCTGAACATACTGGGCACATCTTTGAATGCAAAAGGTAAGGTATTGCTTTGTTTATGGAAGATCTGAGTGTTTCACACAGCACTCCAGCATCCTCTCTTAAGTAGGGGAGGCAACCAGAAGATGCAGAAGTTGGCAGACGCACAGGATGTGAAGTACTATCAGTAAAGAATTTCTTCCAAACATATATCAGAAATCTAACTTTTCAGTGTAAAGCTATTACTCCATGTCCTGTCACTCCAGGCCCTGATAAAGACCCCCTCCCCAGCTTTCCTATAGGTTGCCTTTAAGTACAGGAAGGCTCTCAGCCTGGCACACAGTAAAAGTGATGGCAGATCCTTCACAATATTATTTGAATTTCACGGAAATAGAACAGACTATCAACTTACTTAGGAGAAGTAATACAATTTCAGAACTATTCAAAACCAAAGGCATTCCAAACTAAGTTTAAGTTCAGAGGAAATCCAAAGAAAAAACTAATTTTGAAACTAATAATCAGAGACCATAATCTTCTACAAATGATAGATTTTCCTCCTGTACTGGGTGATTTTGGTCTGTCTTTAATGATCATCCAGACATGGCTTTGACACCGAATATCTTGCTTTGCCTCTGCATTAAGTCTTCTTCTCATGTGAGGTAAATGTCCTGCCCTTATGGGATGGGCCTAGGAGACATACGCGCTGTGTCTCATGATGCTTGGATATCATCTTAATTCTGGGTGAAGATGAAAGGTCTCACTGCTTCCTGAACAGGGAAGTGGATGTTTGCAGTTAAGAATCCTCTGTCTAATCTAGAAACATGAAGGAAGGAGTTTGCTGGATTGCAAGTGGCAGTGAAGAAAGCCACAGATGACATATCAAACTGATTAAAATGTTATTTAGCTCAGGGCATGGCTAATGATGTGGAGCTGGAATAGTTTGACGACTGTAATTACACTCACTATCACTGTGACTTGTTTATAGGATGGTAATGCCTAAAGGTTTCACTGGAGCCTGAAACAAGGTTGTGCTGGGTGCTGCACGTGCATATCTCAGTAGCGCTTTGATAGCTAGTGATACAAACAGACAAAACAGAGATTGAAAGGAGAAACTGGGGGACAGAGATAAGAAGATCTTCCTGCAGGTCATTTAGGGTATCAGCCAGGCCTTCAGTGCATCCAGCTCTCTAGTGCTCTGCTGGCCCAGTGAGATGAATGGAAAACATTGCAGCTTTGGAAAAAAAGTGCTTCTTCTAATTCTTTGGCCATTTATGATGATTTAGGACTGCTTTATTTATTTATTTATATATTTTATAACCCTAACCCTAACCGTAACCCTAATGACGGATCTAACCCTAACCCTAACCCTAACCCTAACCCTAACCCTAACCCTAACCCTAACCCTAACCCCCTAACACCCTAACCCTAAACCCTAACCGTAACCCTAACCCTAACCCTTACCCTATCCCTAACCCTAACCCTAATGACCCTAACCCTAATCCTAACCCCTAACCCTAACCCTAACCCTAACCCTAACCCTAACCCTAAACCCTAACCCTTAACCCTAACCCCCTAACCCCAAACCCTAACACCAACCTTAACTTTAACCCTTTAACCCCAAACCCTAACACTAACCCTCACCCATACCCCCAACCCCACACCCTAACCCCAACCCCTAACCCCTACCCCAACCTCTAACCCTAACCCTAACCACTAACCCTAGTTCCCGAGAACTACATCTCCCCGCATGCTCTGGGCACCAAACATGGCCAACCAGAAGCCCGGAGCCGGAAAACTACGCCTACCAGCATTCCCCAGGCAGCTGGCTTGACCAATCACAGGCCGAGTGTTCGAGAAACACATTTACCAGCACTCACTGTAACCCAAGCACTTACTGCCCTTTCAAAAAAGCCTCAAGCCCTAACACTAAAAAACTTCGAAACCCCTACAGGCCGAACCCAAACTATTTACCACACTAAACCCCTGAAGTCCTATGCCTAAAAGCCCTAACCCAAACACTTAAGACGCTCAAAACCCATACCCAAAACATTAGGATTCTCAAAGCCCTAAACAACAAAATTAGAACACTTGAAGCCCTAACCCCAAAATTAAGATGCTCTAAACCCAAAGCCAACCCAAAACAGTAGGATGCTCAAAACCCTAACTCTAAACATTAGGACGCTCAAAACACAGACCAAAACCCTAAACTTTAGGACGCTCTAAACACAAACTGAAAACATTAAGACACACAAAACTCTGCCCCAAAAATTAAGATGCTTAAAACCCAAAGCCCTAACCCAAAACATTAGGACGCTCAACACCATAACCCAAAACCTAAGATGCTTAAAACCCAAAGCCAACCCAAAGCAGTAGGATGTGCAAAGCCCTAACCCAAAACAGTAGGACGCTCAAAACCCAAACCCTGGAGAACCCCACCTAACCTGAAAAAAAAAAAAAAAAAAAAAAAAGGATCTTAAAACACTAACCCTAAGTAACTGACCAAAAATAAAACCCTAGGACCCTAACACTAAAACAACCTATCAACACTACAACCCCCAAAATTCTAAAACCCTTACACAATAACCCTGAAACCCTTAAAACCCTAACTGTTAAAACTCCAACCCAGTTATACACCAGTTACCTCCCTTAAGGGATATAGAGAAGCTCTCTCAGATATGGCAGTTCTACTTCTCCTGCATGCAGCTGGAGGTCGGTCTCATTCTGGTGCTGATGGTGGAGGAAGCAGGGGCAAAGGTGGTACTGCTAGAGATACCACAGCCACCGGAGGTGGATTGGTAGGATATGGAGATGGTAGGTTATCCAACGGCTCCCATTTATTTTCTTTTTCTTTTTCCTGTTCTTCTTCAAATTTCTTATCTGCTTTTAGTGTAAATATTGAGGCTGGAAAAGGACATGAAGTCCTCCTGATCCATAATCCTGCATAATCGCTTTCTTCCCAGCAAAAAGGTTCTTTTGAATTAACATGTGTATTTTACTCGATTGGATGTAAAAAAAATAACTGCAGTGACAACTGCACCCCAAAAATAACAGCTACCTCTGCTCATCACACACCACTCACTCCAGAGGCACCTCGGGTCATGATGTCATGGACTACACACTGCCTTTCAGCCTGAACAAAGGAAAACACAGTCACAAGATAATCATTCAGCTGCCAGCATTAGCACCCATCCCTCAACAACACAAAGGAACCCCATTTACAATATTATCATTTCAAAACAGCAGCCCCATTGCCTCAGCACCTGGAAAGGGGATCAGGCCAGTCACCGAGTTGCCTACCGAGTGCTGGACAGTTCCAGAAGGAGCTCTTCCCTGTGACAGGTTCCTCCAAAGCTTTACACTCTACTGGGGACAGGAAAGAAATAAAAATAAGAATTTCAAAACCCCGTATCTGTAAGCTTTCAAGATTCAAAAGACGTCCTCAAGCACACCGTTCAAGCGCTATGCGAGCAGCTGCTCGCAACAAGATATAGTCTCCCACCTCCACATTTGCCAAACACCACAGAGATGACTGTGCCAGCTGCCCTTCAGTACGTGCCCAGAGGCAGACCGGATGTCTTTGCCAAAACAGTCCGGACAATGTATTAGTACACCCATGGACATTAGCTACCATCACTAACTGCCAGGCAGGACAGTTCCAGACCAAACACATACACACAGGCACACCACAAACACTACAAACAAAACACACAACACAAGGCACAAGAAAAAGCGACCCCCAGAGGGAAGCCCTGTGGCAACAGCAAGTCAGAACAGGTGCTCTGCAGCAGACCCAAGGAGAGACTCAAATGTCACGACATGTGACTGGAAGCAACTGCCAGAACTGGGAAGATGGATGCATAAAAAGCCTGCCTTCAAGACAAGAGACCAGAAGGATGGGGAGTGAAAACTCCATAGGAAGACGCTTAGGAAATCAATTCCCAAGCAAGAGCTCCTGATGCAGCCCAGTTGACTTCTTCAAGAGTGAGGATGGAAACAGATGTGATCTCAAACTGAATACGATGCACAAGACCTGAAACAGATCTGTACTTCAAGCAGTGACTGCAAGACAAGAAGTGCTCAGATCAGAGTCATGATGACAAAACAAGCATTGAGGCCCTTCAGCACCGCTATCAAGTCGCATGTCTAGTCAGTCCAGTGTAAAAAGCTAGGAGGATATCAAGACCTGAGAAGCACAGAACAGACATTGCAGAAGCAACACTACAGGACAGACGAACAGAAGGAAACTGTCATGCCTGGCACGCGCACTCAAGCTACAAAATAATCCCGCTGCTTCTATTAGGCTGGTGACCCAGCCACAAGCAGCCTGAACATGACCCAGCCTGAACCACCCTCACCGTGGCACCAAGTCTATTCAGCCAGCTGGCTCCACGCTGCTCTGACTCCCAGCTCCCATTAGCCACCCCAGATATGCAAATACCAGGTGCCCCCCAACTTAGCTCTCAGGTTGCTGGATGGTAAAGTCCCTCCGCCTCAAGAAACGCACAGGCACTGATTGTCATCTTAGTCAAGTGCCAGGCTCATCATCAGCTGCAAAAAGAGTATCAGCATTCACTAGGACGCCGGCAATGACGCCCACCTTCTCCACAATGCCGACTACTTCTGATGCAACATACGATTGTGCTCACGTGTTCCTCTCCAAATCCAAACTCCAACAGTGCAGCCAGTATCATCCACACCACCTGGGAAAACAAAGGGATTAAATGATCGCTGCGTTCACAAGAAGTCACCCAATGGTGTTTTGTTGTTGTTGTTGTTGTTGTTTTCTTTGTGTGTGTGTTTCCTGTGCTCTCAGGCATCCCGGTGGCAGAGCTCTCGGCGCTAAGCAGACTGCCAGGAGAAAAGGCTGCCGTGAAATGGCTGCTCCACAATGCCAGGAGCAAGGTCTGCTGGGCTGGAGGTTTGCAGGGGAGCTCGGCCTTGGGCCTGGCAACTGCGCCTGGAAGCCAGGGACGGCCTTGGTGTGCAGCTGGACACCTGGGCCTGAGAAAGCAAGGTCTCTTTCAAGACACTTGGCACCATCGTCACCCAGTGGCTGTCTCAGGGGGACGAGAGAAATGCGCAGCATCTCTTGCTTCTCTGAAAAATGGACGGATTTTGACCCAAAGTGAGCTCCTTTCTCTCGGAAGCATCACGTCCTCCTGTCTTTCTTGTATTTGGCTATGACTTTAGGAATCCCTGCAATCCCTGCAGCTGTGTCCCCTGCCAGCTTCTTGTGTGCCCCAAGCATCCTCGCTTGCAGGGCAGTAGAAGATGCAGAAAAGGCCTTGCCTTAGTGGAAGCACTGCCCTGCAGGAGCTCCAACATCCCTCTCAGCAGCACGCTGTAGCCCCCAAATGCCCCCGGAACGGCACATTTCAGCTACTGGGAAGGAAAATGAGCTCGCTCAAGGTGAGCTACCCGCTCAAGGCCCAGGTGTCTGTGAGGCAGTGTTGGCAAGGAGTCCTGTTGTGTGAGTCTGTTCTTGTGGGTGCTCCGTCCCCACAAGGCTTGCTTTTCAAGGCCCAGGAGAGTCTTGTGGGCACTGGCCTGGGGTCCCAGGCTGAGCCAGCTGCTGGCTGGCAATCAGGGAGGCTCGCTCAGTGTCTTGGCTTGGGTTTGCGTGGCCAGGCTGTGGGAGCGGGGGGCTGCAGGGGTGTCCTCTGTGAGGAGAATGCAGCAGCTGCCCCATGGGAGCTCAGGGCCGCTGCCAGGAGGCTCCTTCCAGGAGGGACCCACCCGCTGCTGCCCAGAACGCAGAGCAAAAGGATGATGTTTGCGCCTGGGGGAGAGCCCCATCTAAGAAAGGGAACAAAAGCTGCTGCCCAGCAGCGTCTGGCTCAGGGAGGAGTGAGAAAGCTCTGTGCAGCCCCCAAGGTCCGTGCAGCAGGAGGCAGGAGGGTGCTCCAGGCTCACAGCAGCAGTTCCCCTGCGGCCTGTGCGGGGAGAGGCCCCTGGTGGAGCAGGCTGTCCCCCTGCAGCCCATGGGTCCCCCGTGGAGCAGATCTCCACGCTGCAGCCCCCCTGTGGCTGGAGGAGCCCCCGGTGGAACAGGTGGATCTGCCTTAGAGGAGGCTGTGACCTGTGGAGGACGCCCCAGAGGAGCAGGGTGTTCAAGGACAGGTTGGAGCTGGTGCTTAGGAACATGGTTTATTATGTGACATTGGTAGTACAGTGATGACTAGACCGGACAAATGTGAAGGTCTCCTCTAACAATTGTGATTCTATGATACCTCCAGCACGTCCTTCTCCACCACTTTCCTCTCATCGTCCACGGCCTTTTTCTTGTCCACTGCCTCCTCCTCGTTTCACTGCCCTTCCTCCTTGTCTACCGCATCCTCCTCGTCCCCCGCCTGCTAATCCTATTTCTCATTTTCCTCCTCCTTCTCCTCCTTCCCTGCCTCTTGCACCTCCAACACCTCCTCCACCTCCACTGCCTCTTCCTCCTTCTCCTTCTCCAGCCCCACCGACTATTCCTCCTCCACAGCCTCCTCCACCTCGGCAGAAACTTCCTGGCCAACTTCCCTGCATGCTCCTTGCTAAGGCATGCTGCTAGCAATGATGGTGAAGCCCAGAGATGTCAGGAGGAGTTGCCACGAACCAGGTGTGCCAAGGCGGCTTCTCTGGGAGGACTATGGTTGCGAGCGCTGCCCACCGCTCCTAATTCCTAGTTCCATTTGTCACCCCACAGGACCATGGCACCGTGGCCCTGTAAGGTAGCAGCTGGCGGCTCCTATCATCTTGATGATGCTCTGTGATGCGTTGCTTGTGGCCTGGGTAGCGATTGTTAGCTATTATGCAAATGGCTTGTCATCAATCAGGGGTGTGGCTGCTCCCTCCCTATAAAAGGGCCAAAGGGGGGCAGTGGGAGCCAGAGTGCTGGAGAGGGGAGATGGGAGAAGATGGGAAACAGAAAAGGAGGAGGATGAGGAAGAGGCATAGGTGGAAAAGGGGGGGGGTTAAGAGGGGAAGGGGGCAGTGGAGGAGGTGGCGGAGGAGGAGGTGGCGGAGAAGATTGAGGAGGTGGCGGAGAAGATTGAGGAGGTGGCGGCATTTCTGGAAAAGGAGACGGATGAGTAGGAAGCGGTGACAAAAGAGGAGGTGAGCAAGGGCTAGGCAGAGGGACACGATGGAGGTGGAAGAGGAGAGAAGAGAGGTGGTGGAGAAATAGTAGAATATGAGAGAAGGAAGTAGCGGCAAAACAGAAAAACAAAAAGGAGGAGGTGGAGGAGGAGTAGGAGGTGGTGGAGGAGGAGGCCAAAAAAAAAACAAAAAACAAAAGAGAAGAGTAGAAGGTGGAGGAGAAGGAGGTGGAGGAGGAGGTGGTTGAGGAGGAGGAGGCGGAGGACTCCAAAACAAAACACCCTCTCTGGTGCTGAGCGTTGACCACTGCTCCTAGTTCTAGTTCCGTTTGTCATCCCACAGGACCATGGCACCGTAGCCCTGTAAGGTAGCAGCTGGCTGCTCCTAGCAACTTGATGACGCTCTGTGAATGCATTGCTTGTGGCCTGGATGCCTGGTTAGCGATTGTTAGCTATTATGCAAATAGCTTGTCATCAAGCGGGGGTGTGGCTGCTCCTCCCTATAAATGAGGAGGAGGAGGCGGTGGAGGAGGAGGAGGAGGCGGTGGAGGAAAAGGTGGAGGTGGAGGAGGAGGAGGAGGAGGAGGTGGTGGTGGTGGTGGTGGTGGTGGAGGAGGTGGAGGAGGAGGAGGAGGTGGTGAAGGAGGAGGAGGTGGTGGAGGAGGTGGAGGAGGAGGAGGAGGTGGAGGAGGAGGAGGAGGAGGAGGTGGGAGGAGGAGGAGGAGGAGGTGGTGGTGAGGAGGAGGCAGTGGTAGAGGAGGAGGAGGAGGCGGAGGAGGACGTGGAGGAGGAGGTGGGAGGAGGAGGAGGAGGTGGACGAGCAGGAGGAGGAGGAGGTGGAGGAGGAGGAGGAGGAGGAGGTGGAGGAGAAGGAGGAGGTGGAAGAGGAGGAAATGGTGGTGGAGGAGGAGGAGGAGGTGGTGGTGGAGGAGGAGGAGGTGGTGGTGGAGAAGGAGGAGGAGGTGGAAGAGGAGGAGGCCGGTGGAGGAGGAGGAGGCGGTGGAGGAGGAGGAGGCGGTGGAGGAGGAGGAGGCGGTGGAGGAGGAGGAGGCGGTGGAGGAGGAGGAGGCGGTGGTGGAGGAGGAGGAGGGGAAAAATATCGAAAAAAAAACCAAATAATAACTAGGAGGAGGACGTTGCGGAGGAAAGGCGTTTGAGGTGGAGGCCAAAAAAAAAAAATCCAAACAAAAGAAGCATAGGAGGAGGAGGTGGCAGAGGAGAAGGATGTGTGAGGAGGAGTCC
>NW_028168919.1:0-85000 GCF_964035555.1 Netta rufina | reverse complement strand
TATCAGGCGGTTCTTTAAGAATGGCAACCATGGGGTAGTGTTGCCATGGTAACCATGCGGTTGTGTTGCCATGGTAACCATGGGGTTGTGTTGCCATGGTAACTATGGGGTAGGGTTGCTATGGAAACTATGGGGTTTAGTTGCCATGGCAACCATGGGGTTGAGATGCCGTGGGAACCATGCGGTTGGGTTGCCGTGGTAACTATGGGGTTGGGTTGCCATGGCAACCACGGGGTGGTGTTGCCATGGGAACCGTGGGGTTGTGTTGCCATGGTAACCATGGGGTAGTGTTGCCCTGGGAACCACGGGGTTGTGTTGCCATGGTAACCATGCGGTTCGGTTGCCATGGCAACCATAGGGTTGTGTTGCCATGGTAACGATGGGGTTGGGTTGCCATGGTGTCGTGGTTTAACCCGACCGGCAGCTAAACACCACGCAGCCGTTCGCTCACCCTCCCCCCTCCCTCTCTGGGACGGGGGAGAGAAATGGAAAGTGAAGCCCGTGAGTTGAGATAAAGACAGTTTAATAAGACAGGAAAAAAAAAAAAAATAACAAAAATAATAATAACAATAATAATAATGATGATACAATGGGGATAATACGAAAGTAATAATAGTATGTACAAACAAGTGATGCACAATGCAATTGCTCACCACCCGCTGACCGATGCCCAGCCTAACCCCGAGCAGTCCGGCCCCCTCCCCCCGGCTAGCCACCCCTATATATTGTTTAGCATGACGTCAGATGGTATGGAATACCCCTTTGGCTAGTTTGGGTCACCTGTCCTGGGTCTGTCCCCTCCCAGCTCTTACTGCACCCCCCAGCCTGCCCGTTGGCAGGACAGAGCAAAGGCTGAGATGTCCTTGGCTTAGTATAAGCACTGCTCTGCAACAATTAAAGCATCGGGGTGTTATCAGCACTCTTCTCATTCTAAGCCAAAACACAGCATTCCACCAGCTACTAGGAAGAAAATTAATTCTGTGCTAACTGAAACCAGGACACATGGCAACCACGGGGTTTGGTTGCTATGGTAACCATGGCGTTTAGTTGCCATGGCAACTATGGGGTTCTGTTGCCATGGAAACCATGCAGTTGGGTTGCCATGGTAACCATGGGATTGGGTTGCCATCGTAACGATGGGGTAGTGTTGCCATGGAAACCATGCGGTTGTGTTGCCATGGCAACTATGGGGTTGGGTTGCCATGGAATCCACGGGGTTGTGTTGCCATGGGAACCATGGGGTTGTGTTGCCATGGTAACCATGGGGTAGTGTTGCCATGGCAACCACGGGGTTGTGTTGCCATGGGAACCATGGGGTTGTGTTTCCATGGTAACCATGGGGTTGTGTTGCCATGGCAACCACGGGGTTTGGTTGCTATGGTAACCATGGCGTTCTGTTGCCATGGTAACCATGGGGTTTGGTTGCCATGGCAACTATGGGGTTCTGTTGCCATGGTAACCATGGGGTAGTGTTGCCATGGTAACCATGGCGTTTAGTTGCCATGGCAACTATGGGGTTCTGTTTCCATGGTAACCATGGGGTAGTGTTGCCATGGCAACCATGGGGTTGTGTTGCCATGGTAACTATGGGGTTGGGTTGCCATGGCAACCATGGGGTTGTGTTGCCATGGTAACCATGGCGTTTAGTTGCCATGGCAACTATGGGGTTCTGTTGCCATGGTAACCATGGGGTAGTGTTGCCATGGCAACCATGGGGTTGTGTTGCCATGGTAACTATGGGGTTGGGTTGCCATGGGAACCATGGGGTTGTGTTGCCATGGTAATTATGGGGCTGGGTTGCCAGGGCAACCACGGGGTTTGGTTGCTATGGTAACCATGGGTTTCTGTTGCCATGGTAACCATGGGGTTGGGTTGCCATGGCAACTATGGTGTTCTGTTGCCATGGTAACCATGTGGTAGTGTTGCCATGGCAACCACGGGGTTTAGTTGGTATGGTAACCATGGGCTTCTGTTGCCATGGTAACCATGGGGTTGGGTTGCCATGGCAACTATGGGGTTCTGTTGCCATGGTAACCATGGGGTAGTGTTGCCATGGCAACTATGGCGTTTAGTTGCCATGGCAACTATGGGGTTGTGTTGCCATGGTAACCAAGGGGTAGTGTTGCCATGGCAACCATGGGGTTGTGTTGCCATGGTAACTATGGGGTTGGGTTGCCATGGCAACCATGGGGTTGTGTTGCCATGGTAACTATGGGATTGGTTTTGCAATGGTTATCAGGCGGTTCTTTTGGAATGGCAACCATGGGGTAGTGTTTGCCCATGGTAACCATGGGGTTGGGTTGCCATGGCAACAACGGGGTTTGGTTGCTATGGTAACCATGGCGTTCTGTTGCCATGGTAACCATGGGGTTGTGTTGCCATGGTAACCATGGCGTTTAGATGCCATGGCAACTATGGGGTTCTGTTGCCATGGTAACCATGGGGTAGTGTTGCCATGGCAACCACGGGGTTGTGTTGCCATGGTAACCATGGGGTAGTGTTGCCATGGCAACCACGGGGTTGTGTTGCCATGGGAACCATGGGGTTGTGTTGCCATGGCAACCACGGGGTTTGGTTGCTATGGTAACCATGGGGTTCAGTTGCCATGGTAACCATAGGTGTGCGTTCCCATGGTAACCATGGCGTTTAGTTGCCATGGCAACTATGGGGTTCTGTTGCCACGGTAACCATGGGGTAGTGTTGCCATGGCAACCATGGGGTTGTGTTGCCATGGTAACTATGGGTTGTGTTGCAATGGTTATCAGGCGGGTTCTTTAAGAATGGCAACCATGGGGTAGTGTTGCCATGGTAACCATGCGGTTTTGTTGCCATGGCAACCACGGGGTTGTGTTGCCATGGTAACCATGGCGTTTAGTTGCCATGGCAACTATGGGGTTCTGTTGCCATGGTAAGCATGGGTTAGTGTTGCATGGTAACCACGGGGTTGTGTTGCCATGGGAAGCATGGGGTTGTGTTGCCATGGTAACTATGGGGTTGGGTTTCCATGGCAACCACGGGGTTTGGTTGCTATGGTAACCATGGCGTTCTGTTGCCATGGTAATCATGGGGTTGGGTTGCCATGGCAACTATGGGGTTCTGTTGCCATGGTAACCATGGGGTAGTGTTGCCATGGCAACCATGGCGTTTAGTTGCCATGGAAACTATGGGGTTCTGTTGCCATGGTAACCATGGGGTAGTGTTGCCATGGCAACCACGGGGTTGTGTTTCCATGGGAACCATGGGGTTGGGTTGCCATGGCAACCACGGGGTTTGGTTGCTATGGTAACCATGGCGTTCTGTTGCCATGGTAACCATGGGGTTGGGTTGCCATGGCAACCACGGGGTTGTGTTGCCATGGTAACTATGGGGTTGGGTTGCCATGGCAACCATGGGGTTGTGTTGCCATGGTAACTATGGGGTTCGGTTGCCATGGCAACCATGGGGTTCTGTTGCCATGGTAACCATGGGGTAGTGTTGCCATGGTAACCAGGCGGTTGTGTTGCCATGGTAACTATGGGGTTGGGTTGCCATGGCAACCACGGGGTTTGGTTGCTATGGTAACCATGGGTTTCTGTTGCCATGGTAACCATGGGGTTGGGTTGCCATGGCAACTATGGGGTTCTGTTGCCATGGTAACCATGTGGTAGTGTTGCCATGGCAAACACGGGGTTTCGTTGCTATGGTAACCATGGGCTTCTGTTGCCATGGTAACCATGGGGTTGGGTTGCCATGGCAACTATGGGGTTCTGTTGCCATGGTAACCATGGGGTAGTGTTGCCATGGCAACTATGGCGTTTAGTTGCCATGGCAACTATGGGGTTCTGTTGCCATGGTAACCATGGGGTAGTGTTGCCATGGCAACCATGGGGTTGTGTTGCCATGGTAACTATGGGGTTGGGTTGCCATGGCAACCATGGGGTTGTGTTGCCATGGTAACTATGGGGTTGGGTTGCAATGGTTATCAGGCGGTTCTTTTGGAATGGCAACCTTGGGGTAGTGTTGCCATGGTAACCATGGGGTTGGGTTGCCATGGCAACCACGGGGTTTGGTTGTTATGGTAACCATGGCGTTCTGTTGCCATGGTAACCATGGGGTTGTGTTGCCATGGTAACCATGGCGTTTAGATGCCATGGCAACTATGGGGTTCTGTTGCCATGGTAACCATGGGGTAGTGTTGCCATGGCAACCATGGCCCTTAGTTGCCATGGCAACTATGGGGTTCTGTTGCCATGGTAACCATGGGGTAGTGTTGCCATGGCAACCACGGGGTTGTGTTGCCATGGTATCCATGGCGTTTAGTTGCCATGGCAACTATGGGGTTCTGTTGCCATGGTAACCATGGGGTAGTGTTGCCATGGCAACCATGCGGTTGTGTTGCCATGGTAACTATAGGTTTGGGTTCCCATGGCAACCACGGGGTTGTGTTGCCATGGGAAGCATGGGGTTGTGTTGCCATGGTAACCATGGGGTTGGGTTGCCATGGCAACCACGGGGTTTGGTTGCTATGGTAACCATGTCGTTCTGTTGCCACGGTAACCATGGGGTTGGGTTGCCATGGCAACTATGGAATTCTGTTGCCATGGTAACCATGGGGTAGTGTTGCCATGGCAACCATGGGGTTGTGTTGCCATGGTAACTATGGGGTTGGGTTGCAATTGTTATCAGGCGGTTCTTTAAGAATGGCAACCATGGGGTAGTGTTGCCATGGTAACCATGCGGTTGTGTTGCTATGGCAAACACGGGGTTGTGTTGCCATGGTAACCATGGCGTTTAGTTGCCATGGCAACTATGGGTTTCAGTTGCCATGGCAACCATGCGGTTGTGTTGCCATGGTAACTATGGGGTTGTGTTGCCATGGAATCCACGGGGTTGTGTTGCCATGTGAACCATGGGGTTGTGTTGCCATGGTAACCATGGGGTAGTGTTGCCATGGCAACCACGGGGTTGTGTTGCCATGGGAGCCATGGGGTTGTGTTGCCATGGTAACCATGGGGTTGGGTTGCCATGGCAACCACGGGGTTTGGTTGCTATGGTAACCATGGCGTTCTGTTGCCATGGTAACCATGGGGTTGGGTTGCCATGGCAACTATGGGGTTCTGTTGCCATGGTAACCATGGGGTAGTGTTGCCATGGCAACCATGGGGTTGTGTTTCCATGGTAACTATGGGGTTGGGTTGCCATGGCAACCATGGGGTTGTGTTGCTATGGTAACTATGGGGTTGGGTTGAAATGGTTATCAGGCAGTTCTTAAAGAATGGCAACCATGAGGTAGTGTTGCCATGGTAACCATGCGGTTGTGTTGCCATGGTAACTATGGGGTTGGGTTGCCATGGCAACCACGGGGTTTGGTTGCTATGGTAACCATGGGTTTCTGTTGCCATGGTAACCATGGGGTCGGGTTGCCATGGCAACTATGGGGTTCTGTTGCCATGGTAACCATGGGGTAGTGTCGCCATGGCAACTATGGCGTTTAGTTGCCATGGCAACTATGGGGTTCTGTTGCCATGGTAACCATGGGGTAGTGTTGCCATGGCAACTATGGCGTTTAGTTGCCATGGCAACTATGGGGTTCTGTTGCCATGGTAACAAAGGGGTAGTGTTGCCATGGCAACCATGGGGTTGTGTTGCCATGGTAACTATGGGGTTGGGTTGCCATGGAAACCATGGGGTTGTGTTGCCATGGTAACTATGGGGTTGGGTTGCAATGGTTATCAGGCGGTTCTTTTGGAATGGCAACCATGGGGTAGTGTTGCCATGGTAACCATGCGGTTGTGTTGCCATGGTAACTATGGGGTTGGGTTGCAATGGTTATCAGGCGGTTCTTTTGGAATGGCAACCATGGGGTAGTGTTGCCATGGCAACCACGGGGTTGTGTTGCCATGGTAACTATGGGGTTGGGTTGCAATGGTTATCAGGCGGTTCTTTAAGAATGGCAACCATGGGGTAGTGTTGCCATGGTAACCATGCGGTTGTGTTGCCATGGTAACTATGGGGTTGGGTTGCCATGGTAACCACGGGGTTTGGTTGCTATGGTAACCATGGGTTTCTGTTGCCATTGTAACCATGGGGTTGGGTTGCCATGGCAACTATGGGGTTCTGTTGCCATGGTAACCATGGGGTAGTGTTGCCATGGCAACTATGGCGTTTAGTTGCCATGCAACTATGGGGTCTGTTGCCATGGTAACCAAGGGGTAGTGTTGCCATGGCAACCATGGGGTTGTGTTGCCATGGTAACTATGGGGTTGGGTTGCAATGGTTATCAGGCGGTTCTTTTGGAATGGCAACAATGGGATAGTGTACCATGGTAACCATGGGGTTGGGTTGCCATGGCAACCACGGGGTTTGGTTGCTATGGTAACCATGGCGTCCTCTTGCCATGGTAACCATGGGGTTGTGTTGCCATGGTAACCATGGGGTAGTGTTGCCATGGCAACCACGGGGTTGTGTTGCCATGGGAACCATGGGGTTCTGTTGCCATGGTAACCATGGGGTTGGGTTGCCATGGCAACCATGGTGTTGTGTTGCCATGGTAACTATGGGGTTGGGTTGCCATGGCAACCACGGGGTTTGGTTCCTATGCTAACCACGGGGTTCTGTTGCCATGGTAACCATGGGGTTGGGTTGCCATGGCAACTATGGGGTTCTGTTGCCATGGTAACCATGGGGTAGTGTTGCCATGGCAACCATGGGGTTGTGTTGCCATGGTAACTATGGGGTTGGGTTGCCATGGCAACCATGGGGTTGTGTTGCCATGGTAACTATGGGGTTGGGTTGCCATGGCAACCACGGGGTTTGGTTGCTATGGTAACCATGGCTTTCTGTTGGCATGGTAACCATGGGGTTGGGTTGCCATGGCAACTATGGGGTTCTGTTGCCATGGTAACCATGGGGTAGTGTTGCCATGGCAACCACGGGGTTTGGTTGCTATGGTAACCATGGGCTTCTGTTGCCATGGTAACCATGGGGTTGGGTTGCCATGGCAACCACGGGGTTTGGTTGCTATGGTAACCATTGAGTTGGGTTGCCATGGTAACCACGGGGTTTGGTTGCTATGGTAACCATGGCGTTCTGTTGCCATGGGAACCATGGGGTAGTGTTGCCATGGCAACTATAGGGTTCTGTTGCCATCGTAACCATGGGGTAGTGTTGGCATGGCAACCATGGCGTTGTGTTGCCATGGTAACTATGGGGTTGGGTTGCAATGGTTATCAGGCGGTTCATTAAGAATAGCAACCATGGGGTAGTGTTGCCATGGTAACCATGGGGTAGTGTTGCCATGGCAACCACGGGGTTGTGTTGCCATGGGAACCATGGGGTTCTGTTGCCATGGGAACCATGGTGTTGGGTTGCCATGGCAACCACGGGGTTTGGTTGCTATGGTAACCATGGCGTTCTGTTGCCATGGTAACCATGGGGTAGTGTTGCCATGGTAACCATGCGGTTGTGTTGCCATGGTAACCACGGTGTTTGGTTACCATGGCAACCATGGGGTTGTGTTGCCATGGGAACCATGGCGTTTAGTTGCCATGGCAACTATGGGGTTCTGTTGTCATCTTACCCATGGGGTAGTGTTGCCATGGCAACCACGGGGTTGTGTTGCCATTGGAACCATGGGGTTGTGTTGCCATGGTAACTATGGTGTTGGGTTGCTATGGAAACTATGGGGTTTAGTTGCCTTGGGAACCATGGGTTTGAGATGCGTGGTAACCATGCGGTTCGGTTTCCGTGGTAACCATGCAGTTGTGTTGTTGTGGTAACCATGCGGTTGTGTTGCCATGGTAACCATGGGTTTTGGTTGCCATGGTAACTATGGGGTTGGGTTGCTATTGTAACCATGGGGTTCAGTTGCCATGGTAACCATGGCGTTTAGTTGCCATGGCAACTGTGGGGTTCTGTTGCCATGGTAACCATGGGGTAGTGTTGCCATGGCAACCATGCGGTTGTGTTGCAATGGTAACTATGGGGTTGTGTTGCCATGGCAACCACGGGGTTGTGTTGCCATGGGAACCATGGGGTTGTGTTGCCATTGTAACCATGGGGTAGTGTTGCCATGGCAACCACGGGGTTTTTTTGCCATGGTATCCATGGCGTTTAGTTGCCATGGCAACTATGCGGTTCTGTTGCCTTGGTAACCATGGGGTATTGTTGCCATGGCAACCATGCGGTTGTGTTGCCATGGTAAATATGGGTTTGGGTTCCCATGGCAACCACGGGGTTGTGTTGCCATGGGAACCATCGGGTTGTGTTACCATGGTAACCATGGGGTTGGGTTGCCATGGCAACCACGGGGTTTGGTTGCTATGGTAACCATGGGCTTCTGTTGCCATGGTAACCATGGGGTTGGGTTGCCATGGCAACCACGGGGTTTGGTTGCTATGGTAACCATTGAGTTGGGTTGCCATGGTAACCACGGGGTTTGGTTGCTATGGTAACCATGGCGTTCTGTTGCCATGGTAACCATGGGGTTGTGTTGCCATGGTAACCATGGCGTTTAGATGCCATGGCAACTATGGGGTTCTGTTGCCATGGTAACCATGGGGTAGTGTTGCCATGGCAACCATGGCGTTTAGTTGCCATGGCAACTATGGGGTTCTGTTGCAATGGTAACCATGGGGTAGTGTTGCCATGGCAACCACGGGGTTGTGTTGCCATGGGAACCATGGGGTTCTGTTGCCATGGTAACCATGGGGTTGGGTTGCCATGGCAACCACGGGGTTTGGTTGCTATGGTAACCATGGCGTTCTGTTGCCATGGTAACCATGGGGTAGTGTTGCCATGGTAACCATGCAGTTGTGTTGCCATGGTAACCACGGTGTTTGGTTACCATGGCAACCATGGGGTTGTGTTGCCATGGTAACCATGGCGTTTAGTTGCCATGGCAACTATGGTGTTCTGTTGCCATCGTACCCATGGGGTAGTGTTGCCATGGCATCCACGGAGTTGTGTTGCCATTGGAACCATGGTGTTGTGTTGCCATGGTAACTATGGGGTTGGGTTGCTATGGAAACTATGGGGTTTAGTTGCCTTGGGAATCATGGGTTTGAGATGCGTGGTAACCATGCGGTTGGGTTGCCGTGGTAACCATGCGGTTGTGTTGTTGTGATAACCATGCGGTTGTGTTGCCATGGTAACCATGGGTTTGGGTTGCCATGGTAAATATGGGGTTGGGTTGCTATGGTAACCATGGGGTTCAGTTGCCATGGTAACCATGGCGTTTAGTTGCCATGGCAACTATGGGGTTCTGTTGCCATGGAACCATGGGGTAGTGTTGCCATGGCAACCACGGGGTTGTGTTGCCATGGGAACCATGGGGTTGTGTTGCCATGGTAACCATGGGGTAGTGTTGCCATGGCAACCAAGAGGTTGTGTTGCCATGGTAACTATGGGGTTGGGTTGCAATGGTTATCAGGCGGTTCTTAAAGAATGGCAACCATGGGGTAGTGTTGCCATGGTAACCATGCGGTTGTGTTGCCATTGCAACCACGGGGTTGTGTTGCCATGGTAACCATGGCGTTTAGTTGCCATGGCAACTATGGGTTTCTGTTGCCATGGCAACCATGCGGTTGTGTTGCCATGGTAACTATGGGGTTGTGTTGCCATGGAATCCACGGGGTTGTGTTGCCATGTGAACCATGGGGTTGTGTTGCCATGGTAACCATGGGGTAGTGTTGCCATGGCAACCACGGGGTTGTGTTGCCATGGTAACCATGGCGTTTAGTTGCCATGGCAACAATGGGGTTCTGTTGCCATGGTAACCATGGGGTAGTGTTGCCATGGCAACCACGGGGTTGTGTTGCCATGGGAACCATGGGGTTGTGTTGCCATGGTAACCAAGGGGTTGGGTTGCCATGGCAACCACGGGGTTTGGTTGCTATGGTAACCATGGCGTTCTGTTGCCATGGTAACCATGGGGTTGGGTTGCCATGGTAACTATGGGGTTCTGTTGCCATGGTAACCATGGGGTAGTGTTGCCATGGTAACCATGGCGTTTAGTTGCCATGGCAACTATGGGGTTCTGTTGCCATGGTAACCATGGGGTAGTGTTGCCATGGCAACCATGGGGTTGTGTTTCCATGGTAACTATGGGGTTGGGTTGCCATGGCAACCATGGGGTTGTGTTGCCATGGTAACTATGGGGTTTGGTTGAAATGGTTATCAGGCGGTTCTTTAAGAATGGCAACCATGAGGTAGTGTTGCCATGGTAACCATGCGGTTGTGTTGCCATGGTAACTATGGGGTTGGGTTGCCATGGCAACCACGGGGTTTGGTTGCCATGGCAACTATGGGGTTCGGTTGCCATGGTAACCATGGGGTAGTGTTGCCATGGCAACCATGCGGTTGTGTTGCCATGGTAACTATGGGGTTGGGTTGCCATGGCAACCACGGGGTGGTGTTGCCATGGGAACCATGGGGTTGTGTTGCCATGGTAACCATGGGGTAGTGTTGCCCTGGCAACCACGGGGTTGTGTTGCCATGGTAACCATGGCGTTTAGTTGCCATGGCAACTATGGGGTTCTGTTGCCATGGTAACCATGGGGTAGTGTTGCCATGGCAAGAACGGGGTTGTGTTGCCATGGGAACCATCGGGTTGTGTTGCCATGGTAACCATGGGGTTGGGTTGCCATGGCAACCACGGGGTTTTGTTGCTATGGTAACCATGGGGTTCTGTTGAAATGGTAACCATGGGGTTGGGTTGCCATGGCAACTATAGGGTTCTGTTGCCATCGTAACCATGGGGTAGTGTTGGCATGGCAACCATGGCGTTGTGTTGCCATGGTAACTATGGGGTTGGGTTGCAATGGTTATCAGGCGGTTCATTAAGAATAGCAACCATGGGGTAGTGTTGCCATGGTAACCATGGGGTAGTGTTGCCATGGCAACCACGGGGTTGTGTTGCCATGGGAACCATGGGGTTCTGTTGCCATGGGAACCATGGTGTTGGGTTGCCATGGCAACCACGGGGTTTGGTTGCTATGGTAACCATGGCGTTCTGTTGCCATGGTAACCATGGGGGTTGGGTTGCCATGGCAACTATGGGGTTCTGTTGCCATGGTAACCATGGGGTAGTGTTGCCATGGTAACCATGCGGTTGTGTTGCCATGGTAACCACGGTGTTTGGTTACCATGGCAACCATGGGGTTGTGTTGCCATGGGAACCATGGCGTTTAGTTGCCATGGCAACTATGGGGTTCTGTTGTCATCTTACCCATGGGGTAGTGTTGCCATGGCAACCACGGGGTTGTGTTGCCATTGGAACCATGGGGTTGTGTTGCCATGGTAACTATGGTGTTGGGTTGCTATGGAAACTATGGGGTTTAGTTGCCTTGGGAACCATGGGTTTGAGATGCGTGGTAACCATGCGGTTCGGTTTCCGTGGTAACCATGCAGTTGTGTTGTTGTGGTAACCATGCGGTTGTGTTGCCATGGTAACCATGGGTTTTGGTTGCCATGGTAACTATGGGGTTGGGTTGCTATTGTAACCATGGGGTTCAGTTGCCATGGTAACCATGGCGTTTAGTTGCCATGGCAACTGTGGGGTTCTGTTGCCATGGTAACCATGGGGTAGTGTTGCCATGGCAACCATGCGGTTGTGTTGCAATGGTAACTATGGGGTTGTGTTGCCATGGCAACCACGGGGTTGTGTTGCCATGGGAACCATGGGGTTGTGTTGCCATTGTAACCATGGGGTAGTGTTGCCATGGCAACCACGGGGTTTTTTTGCCATGGTATCCATGGCGTTTAGTTGCCATGGCAACTATGCGGTTCTGTTGCCTTGGTAACCATGGGGTATTGTTGCCATGGCAACCATGCGGTTGTGTTGCCATGGTAAATATGGGTTTGGGTTCCCATGGCAACCACGGGGTTGTGTTGCCATGGGAACCATCGGGTTGTGTTACCATGGTAACCATGGGGTTGGGTTGCCATGGCAACCACGGGGTTTGGTTGCTATGGTAACCATGTCGTTTAGTTGCCATGGTAACCAAGGGGTTGGGTTGCCATGGCAACTATGGGGTTCTGTTTTCATGGTAACCATGGGGTAGCTTTGCCATGGCAACCATGGGGTTGTGTTGCCATGGTAAGTATGAGGTTGGGTTGCAATGGTTATCAGGCGGTTCTTTAAGAATGGCAACCATGGGGTAGTGTTGCCATGGTAACCATGCGGTTGTGTTGCCATGGTAACCATGGGGTTGTGTTGCCATGGTAACTATGGGGTTGGGTTGCTATGGAAACTATGGGGTTTAGTTGCCATGGCAACCATGGGGTTGGGATACCGTGGGAACCATGCGGTTGTGTTGCCGTGGTAACCATGGGGTTGGGTTGCCATGGTAACCATAGGGTTGTGTTGCCATGGTAACGATGGGGTTGGGTTGCCATGGCAACCACGGGGTTTGGTTGCTATCGTAACCATGGGGTTCAGTTGCCATGGTAACCATGGGCGTGCGTTGCCATGGTAACCATGGCGTTTAGTTGCCATGGCAACTATGGGGTTCTGTTGCCATGGTAACCATGGGGTAGTGTTGCCATGGCAACTATGGGGTTGGGTTGCTATGGAAACTATGGGGTTTAGTTGCCATGGCAACCCTGGTGTTTGGTTGCTATGGTAACCATGGGGTTCTGTTGCCATGGTAACCATGGGGAACTGTTGCCAAGGCAACTATGGGGTTCTGTTGCCATGGTAACCATGCGGTTGGGTTGCTATGGAAACTATGTGGTTTAGTTGCCAAGGCAACCATGGGGTTGAGATGCCGTGGTAACCATGCAGTTGGGTTGCCGTGGTAACCATGCGGTTCTGTTGTTTTGGTAACCATGCGGTTGTGTTGCCATGGCAACCATGGTGTTGTGTTGCCATGGTAACAATGGGGTTGGGTTGCAAAGGTAACCAGGCAGTTCTCTTGGAATGGCAACTATGGGGTTGTGTTGCCATGGTAACTATGGTGTTGGGTTGCCATGGCAACCACGGGATTGTGTTGCCATGGTAACCATGGCGTTTAGTTGCCACGGCAACTATGGTGTTCTGTTGCCATGGTAACCAAGGGGTAGTGTTGCCATGGCAACAATGCGGTTGTGTTGCCATGGTAACCATGGGGTAGTGTTGCCATGGTAACCATTGCGGTTGTGTTGCCATGGTAACCATGGGGTTTGGTTACCATGGCAACCATGGGGTTGTGTTGCCATGGTAACCATGGCGTTTAGTTGCCATGGCAACTATGGGGTTCTGTTGCCATGGGAACCATGGGGTTGTGTTGCCATGGTAATAATGGGGTTGGGTTGCTATGGAAACTATGGGGTTTATTTGCCATGGCAACCATGGGGTTTAGATTCCGTGGTAACCATGCAGTTGGGTTGCCGTGGTAACCATGCGGTTGTGTTGTTGTGGTAACCATGTGGTTGTGTTGCCATGTCAACCATGGGGTTCTGTTGCCATGGTAACCATGAGGTTGGGTTGCCATGGCAACCATGGGGTTGTGTTACTATGGTAACCATGGCGTTTAGTTGCCATGGCAACTATGGTGTTCTGTTGCCATGGCAACCATGGGGTTGTGTTGCCATGGTAACGATGGGGTTCTGTTGCCATGGTAACCATGGGGTAGTGTTTCCATGGCAACCATGGGGTTGTGTTGCCATGGTAACCATGGGGTTGGGTTGCCATGGCAACCACGGGGTTTGGTAGCTATGGTAACCATGGCGTTCTGTTGCCATGGTAACCATGGGGTTGGGTTGCCATGATAACCATGGCGTTTAGTTGCCATGGCAACTATGGGGTTCTGTTGCCATGGTAACCATGGGGTAGTGTTGCCATGGCAACCATGTGGTTGTGTTGCCATGGTAACCATGGGGTTGAGATGCCATGTCAACCACGGGGTTTGGTTGCTATGGTAACCATGGCGTTCTGTTGCCATGGTAACCATGGGGTTGGGTTGCCATGGCAACCATGGGGTTGTGTTGCCATGGTAACCATTGCGTTTTGTTGCCATGTAAACTATGGGGCTCTGTTGCCATGGCAACCATGGGGTAGTGTTTCCATGGCAACTATGGGGTTGTGTTGCCATGGTAACGATGGGTTTGGGTTGCCATGGCAACCACGGGGTTGTGTTGCCATGGGAACCAATGGGTTGTGTTGCCATGGTAACTGTGGGATTGGGTTGCTATGGAAACTATGGGGTTTAGTTGCCTTGGCAACCATGGGGTAGAGATGCGTGGTAACCATGCAGTTGGGTTGCCGTGGTAACCATGCGGTTGTGTTGTTGTGGTAACCATGCGGTTGTGTTGCCATGGTAACCATGGGGTAGGGTTGCCATGGCAACCACGGGGTTTGGTTGCTATGGTAACCATGGGGTTCTGTTGCCATGGTAACCATGGGGTTGTGTTGCCATGGTAACTATGGGGTTGGGTTGCTATGGAAACTATGGGGTTTAGTTGCCATGGCAACCATGCGGTTGAGATGCCCTGGTAACCATGCAGTTGGTTGCCGTGGTAACCATGCGGTTGTGTTGTTGTGGTAACCATGCGGTTGTGTTGCCATGGTAACCATGCGGTTGGGTTGCCATGGCAACCACGGGGTTTGGTTGCTATGGTAACCATGGCGTTCTGTGTCCATGGTAACCATGGGGTTGGGTTGCCATGGTAACCATGGCGTTTAGTTGCCATGGCTACTATGGGGTTCTGTTGCCATGGCAAGCATAGGGTTGTGTTGCCATGGTAACGATGGGGTTGGGTTGCCATGGTAACCACGGGGTTGTGTTGCCATGGAACCATGGGGTTGTGTTGCCATGGTAACTGTGGGGTTGGGTTGCTATGGAAACTATGGGGTTTAGTTGCCTTGGCAAGCATGGGGTAGAGATGCGTGGTAACCATGCAGTTGGGTTGCCGTGGTAACCATGCGGTTCTGTTGTTTTGGTAACCATGCGGTTGTGTTGCCATGGTAACCATGGTGTTGGGTTGCCATGGCAACCACGGGGTTTGGTTGCTATGGTAACCATGGTGTTCTGTTGACATGGCAACCATGGGGAAGTGTTGCCATGGCAACCACGGGGTTGTGTTGCCATGGGAACCAATGGGTTGTGTTGTCATGGTAACTATAGGGTTGGGTTGCTATGGAAACTATGTGGTTTAGTTGCCAAGGCAACCATGGGGTTGAGATGCCGTGGTAACCATGCAGTTGGGTTGCGTGGTAACCATGCGGTTCTGTTGTTTTGGTAACCATGCGGTTGTGTTGCCATGGTAACCAAGGGGTTGGGTTGCCATGGCAACCACGGGGTTCGGTTGCTATGGTAACCATGGGGTTCTGTTGCCATGGTAACCATGGAGTAGTGTTGCCATGGCAACCATGGGCTTGTGTTGCCATGGTAACAATGGGGTTGGGTTGCCATGGCAAACACGGGTTGTGTTGCCATGGTAACCATGGCGTTTAGTTGCCATGGCAACTATGGGGTTCTGTTCCCATGGTAACCATGGGGTAGTGTTGCCATGGCAACCATGGGGTTGCGTTGCCATGGTAACTATGGGGTTGGGTTGCAATGCTTATCAGGCGGTTCTTTTGGAATGGCAACCATGGGGTAGTGTTGCCATGGCAACCATGCGGTTGTGTTGCCATGGTAACCATGGGGTAGTGTTGCCATGGTAACCATTGCGGTTGTGTTGCCATGGTAACCATGGGGTTTGGTTACCATGGCAACCACGGGTTTGTGGTGCCATGGGAACCATGGGGTTGTTTTGCCATGGTCACTATGGGTATGGGTTGCTATGGATACTATGGGGTTTAGTTGCCATGGCAACCATGGGGTTTAGATTCCGTGGTAACCATGCAGTTGTGCTGCCGTGGTAACCATGCGGTTGTGTTGTTGTGGTAACCATGTGGTTTTGTTTACATGGCAACCATGGGGTTCTGTTGCCATGGTAACCATGGGGTTGGGTTGCCATGGCAACCATGGGGTTGTGTTGCCATGGTAACCATGGCGTTTAGTTGCCATGGCAACTATGGGGTTCTGTTGCCATGGCAACCATGGGGTTGTGTTGCCATGGTAACGATGGGGTTCTGTTGCCATGGTAACCATGGGGTAGTGTTTCCATGGCAACCATGGGGTTGTGTTGCCATGGTAACCATGGGGTTGGGTTGCCATGGCAACCACGGGGTTTGGTTGCTATGGTAACCATGGCGTTCTGTTTCCACGGTAACCATGGGGTTGGGTTGCCATGGTAACCATGGCGTTTAGTTGCCATGGCAACTATGGGGTTCTGTTGCCATGGTAACCATGGGGTAGTGTTGCCATGGCAACCATGGGGTTGTGTTGCCATGGTAACTATGGGGTTGGGTTGCAATGGTTATCAGGCGGTTCTTTTGGAATGGCAACGATGGGGTAGTGTTGCCATGGTAACCATGCGGTTGTGTTTCCACGGTAACCATGGGGTTGTGTTGCCATGGTAACCATGGGGTAGTGTTGCCATGGTAACCATGCAGTTGTGTTTCCATGGTAACCATGGGGTTTGGTTACCATGACAACTATGGGGTTCTGTTGCCATGGTAACCATGGGGTAGTGTTGCCATGGCAACCACGGGGTTGTGTTGCCATGGGAACCATGGGGTTGTGTTGCCATGGTAACCATGGCGTTTAGTTGCCATGGTAACGATGGGGTTGTGTTGCCATGGTAACTATGGGGTTGGGTTGCTATGGAAACTATGGGGTTCAGTTGCCATGGCAACCATGTGTTTGAGATGCGTGGTAACTATGCAGTTGGGTTGCCGTGGTAACCATCCGGTTGTGTTGTTGTGGTAACTATGCGGTTGTGTTGCCATGGTAACCATGGGGTTGGGTTGCCATGGTAACCATGGCGTTTAGTTGCCATGGTAACGATGGGGTTGTGTTGCCATGGTAACTATGGGGTTGGGTTGCTACGGAAACTATGGGGTTTAGTTGCCATGGCAACCATGGGGTTGAGATGCCGTGGTAACCATGCGGTTGGGTTGCCGTGGTAACCATGAGGTTGTGTTGTTGTGGTAACCATGCGGTTGTGTTGCCATGGTAACCATGGGGTTGGGTTGCCATGGCAACCACGGGGTTTGGTTGCTATGATAACCATGGGATTCTGTGTCCATGGCAACCATGGGGTTGTGTTGCCATGGTAACCTGGGGTTGGGTTGCCATGGAAACCACGGGGTTTGGTTGCTATGGTAACCATGGCGTTCTGTTCCCATGGTAACCATGGGGTTGGATTGCCATGGTAACCATGGCGTTTTGTTGCCATGGTAACTATGGGTTTCTGTTACCATGGTAAGCATGGGGTAGTGTTGCCATGGCAATCATGGGGTTGTGTTGCCATGGTAACGATGGAGTTGTGTTGCCATGGTAACTATGGGGTTGGGTTGCTATGGAAACTATGGGGTTGGGTTGCCATGGCAACCATGGGGTTCAGATGCCATGATAAAAATGCATTTGGGTTGCCGTGGTAACCATGCGGTTGTGTTGTTGTGGTAACCATGCGGTTGTGTTGCCATGGTAACTATGGGGTTGGGTTGCCATGGCAACCACGGGGTTTGGTTGCTATGGTAACCATGGGTTTCTGTTGCCATGGTAACCATGGGGTCGGGTTGCCATGGCAACTATGGGGTTCTGTTGCCATGGTAACCATGGGGTAGTGTCGCCATGGCAACTATGGCGTTTAGTTGCCATGGCAACTATGGGGTTCTGTTGCCATGGTAACCATGGGGTAGTGTTGCCATGGCAACTATGGCGTTTAGTTGCCATGGCAACTATGGGGTTCTGTTGCCATGGTAACAAAGGGGTAGTGTTGCCATGGCAACCATGGGGTTGTGTTGCCATGGTAACTATGGGGTTGGGTTGCCATGGAAACCATGGGGTTGTGTTGCCATGGTAACTATGGGGTTGGGTTGCAATGGTTATCAGGCGGTTCTTTTGGAATGGCAACCATGGGGTATTGTTGCCATGGTAACCATGCGGTTGTGTTGCCATGGTAACTATGGGGTTGGGTTGCAATGGTTATCAGGCGGTTCTTTTGGAATGGCAACCATGGGGTAGTGTTGCCATGGCAACCACGGGGTTGTGTTGCCATGGTAACTATGGGGTTGGGTTGCAATGGTTATCAGGCGGTTCTTTAAGAATGGCAACCATGGGGTAGTGTTGCCATGGTAATCATGCGGTTGTGTTGCCATGGTAACTATGGGGTTGGGTTGCCATGGTAACCACGGGGTTTGGTTGCTATGGTAACCATGGGTTTCTGTTGCCATTGTAACCATGGGGTTGGGTTGCCATGGCAACTATGGGGTTCTGTTGCCATGGTAACCATGGGGTAGTGTTGCCATGGAAACTATGGCGTTTAGTTGCCATGCAACTATGGGGTTCTGTTGCCATGGTAACCAAGGGGTAGTGTTGCCATGGCAACCATGGGGTTGTGTTGCCATGGTAACTATGGGGTTGGGTTGCAATGGTTATCAGGCGGTTCTTTTGGAATGGCAACAATGGGATAGTGTACCATGGTAACCATGGGGTTGGGTTGCCATGGCAACCACGGGGTTTGGTTGCTATGGTAACCATGGCGTCCTCTTGCCATGGTAACCATGGGGTTGTGTTGCCATGGTAACCATGGGGTAGTGTTGCCATGGCAACCACGGGGTTGTGTTGCCATGGGAACCATGGGGTTCTGTTGCCATGGTAACCATGGGGTTGGGTTGCCATGGCAACCATGGGGTTGTGTTGCCATGGTAACTATGGGGTTGGGTTGCCATGGCAACCACGGGGTTTGGTTCCTATGCTAACCATGGGGTTCTGTTGCCATGGTAACCATGGGGTTGGGTTGCCATGGCAACTATGGGGTTCTGTTGCCATGGTAACCATGGGGTAGTGTTGCCATGGCAACCATGGGGTTGTGTTGCCATGGTAACTATGGGGTTGGGTTGCCATGGCAACCACGGGGTTTGGTTGCTATGGTAACCATGGCTTTCTGTTGGCATGGTAACCATGGGGTTGGGTTGCCATGGCAACTATGGGGTTCTGTTGCCATGGTAACCATGGGGTAGTGTTTCCATGGCAACCACGGGGTTTGGTTGCTATGGTAACCATGGGCTTCTGTTGCCATGGTAACCATGGGGTTGGGTTGCCATGGCAACCACGGGGTTTGGTTGCTATGGTAACCATTGAGTTGGGTTGCCATGGTAACCACGGGGTTTGGTTGCTATGGTAACCATGGCGTTCTATTGCCATGGTAACCATGGGGTTGTGTTGCCATGGTAACCATGGCGTTTAGATGCCATGGCAACTATGGGGTTCTGTTGCCATGGTAACCATGGGGTAGTGTTGCCATGGCAACCATGGCGTTTAGTTGCCATGGCAACTATGGGGTTCTGTTGCAATGGTAACCATGGGGTAGTGTTGCCATGGCAACCACGGGGTTGTGTTGCCATGGGAACCATGGGGTTCTGTTGCCATGGTAACCATGGGGTTGGGTTGCCATGGCAACCACGGGGTTTGGTTGCTATGGTAACCATGGCGTTCTGTTGCCATGGTAACCATGGGGTAGTGTTGCCATGGTAACCATGCAGTTGTGTTGCCATGGTAACCACGGTGTTTGGTTACCATGGCAACCATGGGGTTGTGTTGCCATGGTAACCATGGCGTTTAGTTGCCATGGCAACTATGGTGTTCTGTTGCCATCGTACCCATGGGGTAGTGTTGCCATGGCATCCACGGGGTTGTGTTGCCATTGGAACCATGGTGTTGTGTTGCCATGGTAACTATGGGGTTGGGTTGCTATGGAAACTATGGGGTTTAGTTGCCTTGGGAATCATGGGTTTGAGATGCGTGGTAACCATGCGGTTGGGTTGCCGTGGTAACCATGCGGTTGTGTTGTTGTGATAACCATGCGGTTGTGTTGCCATGGTAACCATGGGTTTGGGTTGCCATGGTAAATATGGGGTTGTGTTGCTATGGTAACCATGGGGTTCAGTTGCCATTGTAACCATGGCGTTTAGTTGCCATGGCAACTATGGGGTTCTGTTGCC
Organism: Netta rufina; assembly: GCF_964035555.1. Taxonomy (NCBI): domain Eukaryota; kingdom Metazoa; phylum Chordata; class Aves; order Anseriformes; family Anatidae; genus Netta; species Netta rufina. Next base: position 64,986 of record NW_028168919.1, on the reverse strand, counting down.
ATGGAACCATGGGGTAGTGTTGCCATGGCAACCACGGGGTTGTGTTGCCATGGGAACCATGGGGTTGTGTTGCCATGGTAACCATGGGGTAGTGTTGCCATGGCAACCAAGGGGTTGTGTTGCCATGGTAACTATGGGGTTGGGTTGCAATGGTTATCAGGCGGTTCTTAAAGAATGGCAACCATGGGGTAGTGTTGCCATGGTAACCATGCGGTTGTGTTGCCATTGCAACCACGGGGTTGTGTTGCCATGGTAACCATGGCGTTTAGTTGCCATGGCAACTATGGGTTTCTGTTGCCATGGCAACCATGCGGTTGTGTTGCCATGGTAACTATGGGGTTGTGTTGCCATGGAATCCACGGGGTTGTGTTGCCATGTGAACCATGGGGTTGTGTTGCCATGGTAACCATGGGGTAGTGTTGCCATGGCAACCACGGGGTTGTGTTGCCATGGTAACCATGGCGTTTAGTTGCCATGGCAACAATGGGGTTCTGTTGCCATGGTAACCATGGGGTAGTGTTGCCATGGCAACCATGGGGTTGTGTTTCCATGGTAACTATGGGGTTGGGTTGCCATGGCAACCATGGGGTTGTGTTGCCATGGTAACTATGGGGTTTGGTTGAAATGGTTATTAGGCGGTTCTTTAAGAATGGCAACCATGAGGTAGTGTTGCCATGGTAACCATGCGGTTGTGTTGCCATGGTAACTATGGGGTTGGGTTGCCATGGCAACCACGGGGTTTGGTTGCCATGGCAACTATGGGGTTCGGTTGCCATGGTAACCATGGGGTAGTGTTGCCATGGCAACCATGCGGTTGTGTTGCCATGGTAACTATGGGGTTGGGTTGCCATGGCAACCACGGGGTGGTGTTGCCATGGGAACCATGGGGTTGTGTTGCCATGGTAACCATGGGGTAGTGTTGCCCTGGCAACCACGGGGTTGTGTTGCCATGGTAACCATGGCGTTTAGTTGCCATGGCAACTATGGGGTTCTGTTGCCATGGTAACCATGGGGTAGTGTTGCCATGGCAAGAACGGGGTTGTGTTGCCATGGGAACCATCGGGTTGTGTTGCCATGGTAACCATGGGGTTGGGTTGCCATGGCAACCACGGGGTTTTGTTGCTATGGTAACCATGGGGTTCTGTTGAAATGGTAACCATGGGGTTGGGTTGCCATGGCAACTATAGGGTTCTGTTGCCATCGTAACCATGGGGTAGTGTTGGCATGGCAACCATGGCGTTGTGTTGCCATGGTAACTATGGGGTTGGGTTGCAATGGTTATCAGGCGGTTCATTAAGAATAGCAACCATGGGGTAGTGTTGCCATGGTAACCATGGGGTAGTGTTGCCATGGCAACCACGGGGTTGTGTTGCCATGGGAACCATGGGGTTCTGTTGCCATGGGAACCATGGTGTTGGGTTGCCATGGCAACCACGGGGTTTGGTTGCTATGGTAACCATGGCGTTCTGTTGCCATGGTAACCATGGGGGTTGGGTTGCCATGGCAACTATGGGGTTCTGTTGCCATGGTAACCATGGGGTAGTGTTGCCATGGTAACCATTCGGTTGTGTTGCCATGGTAACCACGGTGTTTGGTTACCATGGCAACCATGGGGTTGTGTTGCCATGGGAACCATGGCGTTTAGTTGCCATGGCAACTATGGGGTTCTGTTGTCATCTTACCCATGGGGTAGTGTTGCCATGGCAACCACGGGGTTGTGTTGCCATTGGAACCATGGGGTTGTGTTGCCATGGTAACTATGGTGTTGGGTTGCTATGGAAACTATGGGGTTTAGTTGCCTTGGGAACCATGGGTTTGAGATGCGTGGTAACCATGCGGTTCGGTTTCCGTGGTAACCATGCAGTTGTGTTGTTGTGGTAACCATGCGGTTGTGTTGCCATGGTAACCATGGGTTTTGGTTGCCATGGTAACTATGGGGTTGGGTTGCTATTGTAACCATGGGGTTCAGTTGCCATGGTAACCATGGCGTTTAGTTGCCATGGCAACTGTGGGGTTCTGTTGCCATGGTAACCATGGGGTAGTGTTGCCATGGCAACCATGCGGTTGTGTTGCAATGGTAACTATGGGGTTGTGTTGCCATGGCAACCACGGGGTTGTGTTGCCATGGGAACCATGGGGTTGTGTTGCCATTGTAACCATGGGGTAGTGTTGCCATGGCAACCACGGGGTTTTTTTGCCATGGTATCCATGGCGTTTAGTTGCCATGGCAACTATGCGGTTCTGTTGCCTTGGTAACCATGGGGTATTGTTGCCATGGCAACCATGCGGTTGTGTTGCCATGGTAAATATGGGTTTGGGTTCCCATGGCAACCACGGGGTTGTGTTGCCATGGGAACCATCGGGTTGTGTTACCATGGTAACCATGGGGTTGGGTTGCCATGGCAACCACGGGGTTTGGTTGCTATGGTAACCATGTCGTTTAGTTGCCATGGTAACCAAGGGGTTGGGTTGCCATGGCAACTATGGGGTTCTGTTTTCATGGTAACCATGGGGTAGCTTTGCCATGGCAACCATGGGGTTGTGTTGCCATGGTAAGTATGAGGTTGGGTTGCAATGGTTATCAGGCGGTTCTTTAAGAATGGCAACCATGGGGTAGTGTTGCCATGGTAACCATGCGGTTGTGTTGCCATGGTAACCATGGGGTTGTGTTGCCATGGTAACTATGGGGTTGGGTTGCTATGGAAACTATGGGGTTTAGTTGCCATGGCAACCATGGGGTTGGGATGCCGTGGGAACCATGCGGTTGGGTTGCCGTGGTAACCATCCGGTTTTGTTGTTCTAGTAACCATGCGGTTGTGTTGCCATGGTAACCATGGGGTTGGGTTGCCATGGTAACCATAGGGTTGTGTTGCCATGGTAACGATGGGGTTGGGTTGCCATGGCAACCACGGGGTTTGGTTGCTATCGTAACCATGGGGTTCAGTTGCCATGGTAACCATGGGTGTGCGTTGCCATGGTAACCATGGCGTTTAGTTGCCATGGCAACTATGGGGTTCTGTTGCCATGGTAACCATGGGGTAGTGTTGCCATGGCAACTATGGGGTTGGGTTGTTATGGAAACTATGGGGTTTAGTTGCCATGGCAACCCTGGTGTTTGGTTGCTATGGTAACCATGGGGTTCTGTTGCCATGGTAACCATGGGGAACTGTTGCCAAGGCAACTATGGGGTTCTGTTGCCATGGTAACCATGCGGTTGGGTTGCTATGGAAACTATGTGGTTTAGTTGCCAAGGCAACCATGGGGTTGAGATGCCGTGGTAACCATGCAGTTGGGTTGCCGTGGTAACCATGCGGTTCTGTTGTTTTGGTAACCATGCGGTTGTGTTGCCATGGCAACCATGGTGTTGTGTTGCCATGGTAACAGTGGGGTTGGGTTGCAAAGGTAACCAGGCAGTTCTCTTGGAATGGCAACTATGGGGTTGTGTTGCCATGGGAACGATGGGGTTGTGTTGCCATGGCAACCACGGGATTGTGTTGCCATGGTAACCATGGCGTTTAGTTGCCACGGCAACTATGGTGTTCTGTTGCCATGGTAACCATGGGGTAGTGTTGCCATGGCAACCATGGGGTTGTGTTGCCATGGTAACTATGGGGTTGGGTTGCAATGCTTATCAGGCGGTTCTTTTGGAATGGTAACCAAGGGGTAGTGTTGCCATGGCAACAATGCGGTTGTGTTGCCATGGTAACCATGGGGTAGTGTTGCCATGGTAACCATTGCGGTTGTGTTGCCATGGTAACCATGGGGTTTGGTTACCATGGCAACCATGGGGTTGTGTTGCCATGGTAACCATGGCGTTTAGTTGCCATGGCAACTATGGGGTTCTGTTGCCATGGTAACCATGGGGTAGTGTTGCCATGGCAACCACGGGGTTGTGTTGCCATGGGAACCATGGGGTTGTGTTGCCATGGTAATAATGGGGTTGGGTTGCTATGGAAACTATGGGGTTTATTTGCCATGGCAACCATGGGGTTTAGATTCCGTGGTAACCATGCAGTTGGGTTGCCGTGGTAACCATGCGGTTGTGTTGTTGTGGTAACCATGTGGTTGTGTTGCCATGTCAACCATGGGGTTCTGTTGCCATGGTAACCATGGGGTTGGGTTGCCATGGCAACCATGGGGTTGTGTTACCATGGTAACCATGGCGTTTAGTTGCCATGGCAACTATGGTGTTCTGTTGCCATGGCAACCATGGGGTTGTGTTGCCATGGTAACGATGGGGTTCTGTTGCCATGGTAACCATGGGGTAGTGTTTCCATGGCAACCATGGGGTTGTGTTGCCATGGTAACCATGGGGTTGGGTTGCCATGGCAACCACGGGGTTTGGTAGCTATGGTAACCATGGCGTTCTGTTGCCATGGTAACCATGGGGTTGTGTTGCCATGGTAACGATGGGGTTCTGTTGCCATGGTAACCATGGGGTAGTGTTGCCATGGCAACCATGTGGTTGTGTTGCCATGGTAACCATGGGGTTGAGATGCCATGTCAACCACGGGGTTTGGTTGCTATGGTAACCATGGCGTTCTGTTGCCATGGTAACCATGGGGTTGGGTTGCCATGGCAACCATGGGGTTGTGTTGCCATGGTAACCATTGCGTTTTGTTGCCATGTAAACTATGGGGCTCTGTTGCCATGGCAACCATGGGGTAGTGTTTCCATGGCAACTATGGGGTTGTGTTGCCATGGTAACGATGGGTTTGGGTTGCCATGGCAACCACGGGGTTGTGTTGCCATGGGAACCAATGGGTTGTGTTGCCATGGTAACTGTGGGATTGGGTTGCTATGGAAACTATGGGGTTTAGTTGCCTTGGCAACCATGGGGTAGAGATGCGTGGTAACCATGCAGTTGGGTTGCCGTGGTAACCATGCGGTTGTGTTGTTGTGGTAACCATGCGGTTGTGTTGCCATGGTAACCATGGGGTAGGGTTGCCATGGCAACCACGGGGTTTGGTTGCTATGGTAACCATGGGGTTCTGTTGCCATGGTAACCATGGGGTTGTGTTGCCATGGTAACTATGGGGTTGGGTTGCTATGGAAACTATGGGGTTTAGTTGCCATGGCAACCATGCGGTTGAGATGCCCTGGTAACCATGCAGTTGGTTGCCGTGGTAACCATGCGGTTGTGTTGTTGTGGTAACCATGCGGTTGTGTTGCCATGGTAACCATGCGGTTGGGTTGCCATGGCAACCACGGGGTTTGGTTGCTATGGTAACCATGGCGTTCTGTGTCCATGGTAACCATGGGGTTGGGTTGCCATGGTAACCATGGCGTTTAGTTGCCATGGCTACTATGGGGTTCTGTTGCCATGGCAAGCATAGGGTTGTGTTGCCATGGTAACGATGGGGTTGGGTTGCCATGGTAACCACGGGGTTGTGTTGCCATGGAACCATGGGGTTGTGTTGCCATGGTAACTGTGGGGTTGGGTTTCTATGGAAACTATGGGGTTTAGTTGCCTTGGCAACCATGGGGTAGAGATGCGTGGTAACCATGCAGTTGGGTTGCCGTGGTAACCATGCGGTTCTGTTGTTTTGGTAACCATGCGGTTGTGTTGCCATGGTAACCATGGTGTTGGGTTGCCATGGCAACCACGGGGTTTGGTTGCTATGGTAACCATGGTGTTCTGTTGACATGGCAACCATGGGGAAGTGTTGCCATGGCAACCACGGGGTTGTGTTGCCATGGGAACCAATGGGTTGTGTTGTCATGGTAACTATAGGGTTGGGTTGCTATGGAAACTATGTGGTTTAGTTGCCAAGGCAACCATGGGGTTGAGATGCCGTGGTAACCATGCAGTTGGGTTGCCGTGGTAACCATGCGGTTCTGTTGTTTTCGTAACCATGCGGTTGTGTTGCCATGGTAACCAAGGGGTTGGGTTGCCATGGCAACCACGGGGTTCGGTTGCTATGGTAACCATGGGGTTCTGTTGCCATGGTAACCATGGAGTAGTGTTGCCATGGCAACCATGGGCTTGTGTTGCCATGGTAACAATGGGGTTGGGTTGCAAAGGTAACCAGGCAGTTCTCTTGGAATGGCAACTATGGGGTTGGGTTGCCATGGGAACGATGGGGTTGTGTTGCCATGGCAAACACGGGTTGTGTTGCCATGGTAACCATGGCGTTTAGTTGCCATGGCAACTATGGGGTTCTGTTGCCATGGTAACCATGGGGTAGTGTTGCCATGGCAACCATGGGGTTGCGTTGCCATGGTAACTATGGGGTTGGGTTGCAATGCTTATCAGGCGGTTCTTTTGGAATGGCAACCATGGGGTAGTGTTGCCATGGCAACCATGCGGTTGTGTTGCCATGGTAACCATGGGGTAGTGTTGCCATGGTAACCATTGCGGTTGTGTTGCCATGGTAACCATGGGGTTTGGTTACCATGGCAACCACGGGTTTGTGGTGCCATGGGAACCATGGGGTTGTTTTGCCATGGTCACTATGGGTATGGGTTGCTATGGATACTATGGGGTTTAGTTGCCATGGCAACCATGGGGTTTAGATTCCGTGGTAACCATGCAGTTGTGCTGCCGTGGTAACCATGCGGTTGTGTTGTTGTGGTAACCATGTGGTTTTGTTTACATGGCAACCATGGGGTTCTGTTGCCATGGTAACCATGGGGTTGGGTTGCCATGGCAACCATGGGGTTCTGTTGCCATGGTAACCATGGGGTTGGGTTGCCATGGCAACCATGGGGTTGTGTTGCCATGGTAACGATGGGGTTCTGTTGCCATGGTAACCATGGGGTAGTGTTTCCATGGCAACCATGGGGTTGTGTTGCCATGGTAACCATGGGGTTGGGTTGCCATGGCAACCACGGGGTTTGGTTGCTATGGTAACCATGGCGTTCTGTTTCCACGGTAACCATGGGGTTGGGTTGCCATGGTAACCATGGCGTTTAGTTGCCATGGCAACTATGGGGTTCTGTTGCCATGGTAACCATGGGGTAGTGTTGCCATGGCAACCATGGGGTTGTGTTGCCATGGTAACTATGGGGTTGGGTTGCAATGGTTATCAGGCGGTTCTTTTGGAATGGAAACGATGGGGTAGTGTTGCCATGGTAACCATGCGGTTGTGTTTCCACGGTAACCATGGGGTTGTGTTGCCATGGTAACCATGGGGTAGTGTTGCCATGGTAACCATGCAGTTGTGTTTCCATGGTAACCATGGGTTTTGGTTACCATGACAACTATGGGGTTCTGTTGCCATGGTAACCATGGGGTAGTGTTGCCATGGCAACCACGGGGTTGTGTTGCCATGGGAACCATGGGGTTGTGTTGCCATGGTAACCATGGCGTTTAGTTGCCATGGTAACGATGGGGTTGTGTTGTTGTGGTAACCATGCGGTTGTGTTGCCATGGTAACCATGGGGTTGGGTTGCCATGGCAACCACGGGGTTTGGTTGCTATGATAACCATGGGATTTTTTGTCCATGGCAACCATGGGGTTGTGTTGCCATGGTAACCTGGGGTTGGGTTGCCATGGAAACCACGGGGTTTGGTTGCTATGGTAACCATGGCGTTCTGTTCCCATGGTAACCATGGGGTTGGATTGCCATGGTAACCATGGCGTTTTGTTGCCATGGCAACTATGGGTTTCTGTTACCATGGTAAGCATGGGGTAGTGTTGCCATGGCAATCATGGGGTTGTGTTGCCATGGTAACGATGGAGTTGTGTTGCCATGGTAACTATGGGGTTGGGTTGCTATGGAAACTATGGGGTTGGGTTGCCATGGCAACCATGGGGTTCAGATGCCATGGTAAAAATGCATTTGGGTTGCCGTGGTAACCATGCGGTTGTGTTGTTGTGGTAACCATGCGGTTGTGTTGCCATGGTAACTATGGGGTTGGGTTGCCATGGCAACCACGGGGTTTGGTTGCTATGATAACCATGGGGTTCTGTGTCCATGGCAACCATGGGGTTGTGTTGCCATGGCAACCATGGGGTTGTGTTGCCATGGTAACCATGGGGTTGGGTTGCCATGGCAACCACGGGGTTTGGTTGCTATGGTAACCATGGCGTTCTGTTTCCACGGTAACTATGGGGTTGGGTTGCTATGGAAACTATGGGGTTCAGTTGCCATGGCAACCATGGGTTTGAGATGCGTGGTAACTATGCAGTTGGGTTGCCGTGGTAACCATGCGGTTGTGTTGATGTGGTAACTATGCGGTTGTGTTGCCATGGTAACCATGGGGTTGGGTTGCCATGGTAACCATGACGTTTAGTTGCCATGGTAACGATGGGGTTGTGTTGCCATGGTAACTATGGGTTTGGGTTGCTACGGAAACTATGGGGTTTAGTTGCCATGGCAACCATGGGGTTGAGATGCCGTGGTAACCATGCGGTTGGGTTGCCGTGGTAACTATGAGGTTGTGTTGTTGTGGTAACCATGCGGTTGTGTTGCCATGGTAACCATGCGGTTGGGTTGCCATGGCAACCACGGGGTTTGGTTGCTATGATAACCATGGGATTCTGTGTCCATGGAAACCATGGGGTTGTGTTGCCTTGGTAACCTGGGGTTGGGTTGCCATGGAAACCACGGGGTTTGGTTGCTATGGTAACCATGGCGTTCTGTTCCCATGGTAACCATGGGGTTGGATTGCCATGGTAACCATGGCGTTTTGTTGCCATGGCAACTATGGGTTTCTGTTACCATGGTAAGCATGGGGTAGTGTTGCCATGGGAATCATGGGGTTGTGTTGCCATGGTAACGATGGAGTTGTGTTGCCATGGTAACTATGGGGTTGGGTTGCTATGGAAACTATGGGGTTGTGTTGCCATGGCAACCATGGGGTTCAGATGCCATGGTAACAATGCATTTGGGTTGCCGTGGCAACCATGCGGTTGTGTTGTTGTGGTAACCATGCGGTTGTGTTGCCATGGTAACTATGGGGTTGGGTTGCCATGGCAACCACGGGGTTTGGTTGCTATGGTAACCATGGGGTTCTGTTGCCATGGTAACCATGGGGTAGTGTTGCCATGGCAACCATGGGGTTGTGTTGCCATGGTAACTATGGGGTTGGGTTGCAATGGTTATCAGGCGGTTCTTTTGGAATGGCAACCATGGGGTAGTGTTGCCATGGTAACCATGCGGTTGTGTTGCCATGGTAACCATGGAGTTGTGTTGCCATGGTAACCATGCGGTTGTGTTGCCATGGTAACCATGGCGTTTAGTTGCCATGGCAACTATGGGGTTCTGTTGCCATGGTAACCATGGGGTAGTGTTGGCATGGTAACCATGCGGTTGTGTTGCTATGGTAACCATGCAGTTGCGTTGCCATGGTAACCATGGGGTTGTGTTGCCATGGTAACCATGGCGTTTATTTGCCATGCAAACTATGGGGTTCTGTTGCCATGGTAACCATGGGGTAGTGTTGCCATGGCAACCATGGGGTTGTGTTGCCATGGTAACTATGGGGTTGGGTTGCAATGGTTATCAGGCGGTTCTTTTGGAATGGCAACCATGGGGTAGTGTTGCCATGGTAACCATGGGGTTGGGTTGCCATGGCAACCACGGCGTTTGGTTGCTATGGTAACCATGGCGTTCTGTTGCCATGGTAACCATGGGGTTTGGTTGCCATGGTAAACATGGCGTTTAGTTGCCATGACAACTATGGGGTTCTGTTGCCATGGTAACCATGGGGAAGTGTTGCCATGGCAACCATGGGGTTGTGTTGCCATGGTAACCATTCGGTTGGGTTGCCATGGCAACCACGGGGTTTGGTTGCTATGGTAACCATGCCGTTCTGTTGCCATGGTAACTATGTGGTTGGGTTGCCATGGTAACCATGGCGTTTAGTTGCCATGGCAACTATGGGGTTCTGTTGCCATGGTAACCATGGGGAAGTGTTGCCATGGCAACCATGGGGTTGTGTTGCCATGGTAACCATTCGGTTGGGTTGCCATGGCAACCACGGGGTTTGGTTGCTATGGTAACCATGCCGTTCTGTTGCCATGGTAACTATGTGGTTGTGTTGCCATGGTAACCATGGCGTTTAGTTGCCATGGCAACTATGGGGTTCTGTTGCCATGGTAACCATGGGGTACTGTTCCATGGCAACCATGGGGTAGTGTTGCCATGGTAACCATGCGGTTGTGTTGCCATGGTAACCATGGGGTAGTGTTGCCATGGTAACCATGCGGTTGTGTTGCCATGGTAACCATGGGGTTTGGTTACCATGGCAACCATGGGGTTGTGTTGCCATGGTAACCATGGCGTTTTGTTGCCATGGCAACTATGGGGTTCTGTTGCCATGGTAACCATGGTGTAGTGTTTCCATGGGAACCACGGGGTTGTGTTGCCATGGGAACTATGGGGTTGTGTTGCCATGGTAACTATGGGGTTAGGTTGCTATGGAAACTATGGGGTTTAGTTGCCTTGGCAACCATGGGTTTGAGATGCGTGGTAACCATGCAGTTGGGTTGCCATGGTAACCATGCGGTTGTGTTGTTGTGGTAACCATGCGGTTCTGTTGCCATGGTAAGCATGGGGTTGGGTTGCCATGGCAACAACGGCGTTTGGTTGCTATGGTAACCATGGGGTTCTGTGTCCATGGTAACCATGGGGTTGGGTTTCCATGGTAACCATGGCGTTTATTTGCCATGGCAACTATGGGGTTCTGTTGCCATGGTAACTATGGGTTGGGTTGCTATGGAAACTATGGGGTTTAGTTGCCATGGCAACCATGGGGTTGAGATGCCATGGTAACCATGCAGTTGGGTTGCCGTGGTAACCATGCGGTTGTGTTGTTGTGGTAACCATGCGGTTGTGTTGCCATGGTAACCATGGGGTTGGGTTGCCATGGCAATCACGGGGTTTGGTTGCTATGGTAACCATGGGGTTTTGTGTCCATTGTAACCATGGGGTTGTGTTGCCATGGTAACCATGGCGTATCGTTGCCATGGCAACCATGAGGTTGTGCTGCCATGGTAACCATGGGGTTGGGTTACCATGGCAACCATGGGGTTGTGTTGCCATGGTAACCATGGCGTTTAGTTGCCATGGCAACTATGGTTTTCTGTTGCCATGGTAACCATGGGGTAGTGTTGCCATGGTAACCATGCGGTTGGGTTGCCATGGCAACCACGGGGTTTGGTTGCTGTGCTAACCATGGGGTTGGCTTGCCATGGTAACCATGGGGTTGTGTTGCCATGGTAACCATGGCGTTTAGTTGCCATGGCAACTATGGGGTTCTGTTGCCATGGTAACCATGGGGTAGTGTTGCCATGGCAACCATGGGGTTCTGTTTCCATTGCAACCATAGGGTTGTGTTACGATGGTAACGATGGGGTTGGTTTGCCATGGGAACCACGGGGTTGTGTTGCCATGGGAACCATGGGGTTGTGTTGCCATGGTAACTATGGGGTTGGGTTGCTATGGAAACTATGGGGTTTAGTTGCCATGGCAACCATGGGGTTGAGGTGCCGTGGTATCCATGCAGTTGGTTTGCCGCGGTAACCATGCGGTTGCGTTGTTGTGGTAACCATGTGGTTGTGTTGCCACGGTAACCGTGGGGTTGGGTTGCCATGGCAACCACGGGGTTTGGTTTCTATGGTAAACATGGCGTTCTGTTGCCATGGTAACCATGGGGTTGGGTTGCCATGGTAACCATGGCGTTTAGTTGCCATGACAACTGTGGGGTTCTGTTGCCATGGTAACTATGGGGAAGTGTTGCCATGGCAACCATGGGGTTGTGTTGCCATGGTAAAAATGGGGTTGGGTTGCAATAGTAACCAGGCAGTTCTCTTGGAATGGCAACTATGGGGTTGTGTTGCCATGGTAACCATGGGGTTGTGTTGCCATGGCAACCACGGGGTTGTGTTGCCATGGGAACCATTGGGTTGTGTTGCCATGGTAACTGTGGGGTTGGGTTGCTATGGAAACTATGGGGTTTAGTTGCCTTGGCAACCATGGTGTTGAGATGCGTGGTAACCATGCAGTTGGGTTGCCGTGGTAACCATGCGGTTGTGTTGTTGTGGTAACCATACGGTTGTGTTGCCATGGTAACCATGGGGTTGTGTTGCCATGGTTACCATGGGGAACTGTTGCCATGGCAACTATGGGGTTCTGTTGCCATGGTAACCATGGGGTAGTGTTGCCGTGGTAACCATGCGGTTGTGTTGCCATGGTAACCATGGCGTTTTGTTGCCATATCAACCATGGGGTTGTGTTGCCATGGTAATCATGGCGTTTAGTTGCCATGACAAGTATGGGGTTCTGTTGCCATGGTAACCATGCGGTTGGGTTTCCATGGTAACCATGGGGTTGTGTTGCCATGGTAACAATGGGGTTGGGTTGCAATATTAACCAGGCAGTTCTCTTGGAATGGCAACTATGGGGTTGTGTTGCCATGGTAACGATGGGGTTGGGTTTCCATGGCAACCACGGGGTTGTGTTGCCATGGGAAGCATGGGGTTGTGTTGCCATGGTAACTATGGGGTTGGGTTGCTATGGAAACTATGGGGTTTAGTTGCCTTGGCAACCATGGGTTTGAGATGCGTGGTAACCATGCAGTTGGGTTGCCGTGGTAACAATGCGGTTGTGTTGTTGTGGTAACCATGCAATTGTGTTGCCATGGTAACCATGGGGTTGGGTTGCCATGGCAACCACGGGGTTTGGTTGCTATGGTAACCATGGGTTTCTGTTGCCATGGTAACCATGGGGTTGGGTTGCCATGGTAACCATGGCGTTTAGTTGCCATGGCAACTATGGGGTTCTGTTGCCATGGTAACCATGGGGTAGTGTTGCCATGGCAACCATGGGGTTGTGTTGCCATGGTAACTATGGGGTTGGGTTGCAATGTTTATCAGGCGGTTCTTTTGGAATGGAAACCATGGGGTAGTGTTGCCATTGTAACCATGCGGTTGTGTTGCCATGGTAACCATGGGGTAGTGTTGCCATGGTAACCATGCGGTTGTGTTGCCATGGTAACCATGGGGTTGTGTTTCCATGGTAACTATGGGGTTGTGTTGCCATGGTAACTATGGGGTTCGGTTGCTATGGAAACTAAGGGGTTTAGTTGCCATGGCAACCATGGGGTTGAGATGCCGTGGTAACCATGCTGTTGGGTTGCCGTGGTAACCATGCGGTTGTGTTGTTGTGGTAACCATGCGGTTGTGTTGCCATGGTAACCATGGGGTTGGGTTTCCATGGCCGCCATGGGGTTTGGTTGCCATGGTAACCATGGCGTTTTGTTACCATGGCAACTATGGTGTTCTGTTGCCATGGTAACCATGGGGTTGTGTTGCCATGGTAACTATGTGGTTGGGTTGCTATGGAAACTATGGGGTTTAGTTGCCATGGCAACCATGGGGTTGAGATGCCGTGGTAACCATGCAGTTGGGTTGCCGTGGTAACCATGCGGTTGTGTTGTTGTGGTAACCATGCGGTTGTGTTGCCATGGTAACCATGGGGTTGTGTTGCCATGGTAACCATGGCGTTTATTTGCCATGGCAACTATGGAGTTCTGTTGCCATGGTAACCATGGGGTAGTGTTGCCATGGCAACCATGGGGTTGTGTTGCCATGGCAACTATGGAGTTCTGTTGCCATGGTAACCATGGGGTTCGGTTGCCATGGCAACCTCGGGGTTTGGTTGCTATGGTAACCATGCCGTTCTGTTGCCATGGTAACCATGGGGTTGGGTTGCCATGCTAACTATGGGGAAGTGTTTCCATGGCAACCATGGGGCTGTGTTGCCATGGTAACAATGGGGTTGGGTTGCAATATTAACCAGGCAGTTCTCTTGGAATGGCAACTATGGGGCTGTGTTGCCATGGTAACGATGGGGTTGGGTTGCCATGGCAACCACGGTGTTGTGTTGCCATGGGAACGATGGGGTTGTGTTGCCATGGTAACCATGGGGTTGGGTTGCTATGGAAACTATGGGGTTTAGTTGCCATGGCAACCATGGTGTTGAGATGCCGTGGTAACCATGGGGTTGGGTTGCCATGGCAACCATGGGGTTGTGTTGACATGGTAACCTTGACGTTTTGTTGCCATGGCAACTATGGAGTTCTCTTGCCATGGCAACCATGGGGTAGTGTTTCCATGGCAACCATGGGGTTGTGTTGCCTTGGTAACGATGGGGTTGGGTTGCCATGGCAACCACCGGGTTGTGTTGCCATGGGAACCATGGGGTTGTGTTGCCATGGTAACTATGGGGTTGGGTTGCAATGGAAACTATGGGGTTTAGTTGCCTTGGCAACCATGGGTTTGAGATGCGTGGTAACCATGCGGTTGGGTTGCCGTGGTAACCATGCGGTTGTGTTGTTGTGGTAACCATGTGGTTGTGTTGCCATAGTACCCATGGGGTTGGGTTGCCATGGCAACCACGGGGTTTGGTTGCTATGGTAACCATGGGTTTCTGTTGCCATGGTAACCATGGAGTTGGGTTGCCATGGTAACCATGGGGTTTAGTTGCCATGGCAACTATGGGGTTCTGTTGCCATGGTAACCATGGGGCATTGTTGCCATGGCAACCATGCGGTTGTGTTGCCATGGTAACCATGGCGTTGGGTTGCCATGGCAACCCCGGGGTTTGGTTGCTATTGTAACCGTGGGGTCGGGTTGCCATGGCAACCATGGGGTTGTGTTGCCATGGTAACCATGGCGTTTAGTTGCGATGGCAACTATGGGTTTCTGTTGCCATGGTAACCATGGGGCAGTTTTTCCATGGCAACCATGGGGTTGTGTTGCCATGGTAACGATGGGGTTGGGTTGCCATGGTAACCATGGGGTTGTGTTGCCTTGCCAACTATGGGGATGAGATGCCGTGGTAACCATGCAGTTCTGTTGCCATGGTAACGATGAGGTTCGGTTTCCATGGCAACCACGGGGTTGTGTTGCCATGGGAACCATGGTGTTGTGTTGCCATGGTAACTATGGGTTTGGGTTGCTATGGAAACTATGGGGTTTAGTTTCCATGGCAACCATGGGGTTGAGATGCCGTGGTAACCATGCAGTTGGGTTGCCGTGGTAACCATGCGGTTGTGTTGTTGTGGTAACCGTGCGGTTGTGTTGCCATGGTAACCATGGGGTTGGGTTGCCATGGCAACCACGGGCTTTGGTTGCTATGGTAACCATGGCGTTCTGTGTCCATGGTAACCATGGGGTTGGGTTGCCATGGTAACCATGGCGTTTAGTTGCCATGGCAACTATGGGGTTGGGTTGCCATGAAAACTATGGGGTTTAGTTGCCATGGTAACCATGGGGTAGTGTTGCCATGGTAACCATGCGGTTGTGTTGCCATGGTAACCATGGGGTTGTGTTTCCATGGTAACTATGGGGTTGTGTTGCCATGGTAACTATGGGGTTCGGTTGCTATGGAAACTAAGGGGTTTAGTTGCCATGGCAACCATGGGGTTGAGATGCCGTGGTAACCATGCTGTTGGGTTGCCGTGGTAACCATGCGGTTGTGTTGTTGTGGTAACCATGCGGTTGTGTTGCCATGGTAACCATGGGGTTGGGTTTCCATGGCCGCCATGGGGTTTGGTTGCCATGGTAACCATGGCGTTTTGTTACCATGGCAACTATGGTGTTCTGTTGCCATGGTAACCATGGGGTTGTGTTGCCATGGTAACTATGTGGTTGGGTTGCTATGGAAACTATGGGGTTTAGTTGCCATGGCAACCATGGGGTTGAGATGCCGTGGTAACCATGCAGTTGGGTTGCCGTGGTAACCATGCGGTTGTGTTGTTGTGGTAACCATGCGGTTGTGTTGCCATGGTAACCATGGGGTTGTGTTGCCATGGTAACCATGGCGTTTATTTGCCATGGCAACTATGGAGTTCTGTTGCCATGGTAACCATGGGGTAGTGTTGCCATGGCAACCATGGGGTTGTGTTGCCATGGCAACTATGGAGTTCTGTTGCCATGGTAACCATGGGGTTCGGTTGCCATGGCAACCTCGGGGTTTGGTTGCTATGGTAACCATGCCGTTCTGTTGCCATGGTAACCATGGGGTTGGGTTGCCATGCTAACTATGGGGAAGTGTTTCCATGGCAACCATGGGGCTGTGTTGCCATGGTAACAATGGGGTTGGGTTGCAATATTAACCAGGCAGTTCTCTTGGAATGGCAACTATGGGGCTGTGTTGCCATGGTAACGATGGGGTTGGGTTGCCATGGCAACCACGGTGTTGTGTTGCCATGGGAACGATGGGGTTGTGTTGCCATGGTAACCATGGGGTTGGGTTGCTATGGAAACTATGGGGTTTAGTTGCCATGGCAACCATGGTGTTGAGATGCCGTGGTAACCATGGGGTTGGGTTGCCATGGCAACCATGGGGTTGTGTTGACATGGTAACCTTGACGTTTTGTTGCCATGGCAACTATGGAGTTCTCTTGCCATGGCAACCATGGGGTAGTGTTTCCATGGCAACCATGGGGTTGTGTTGCCTTGGTAACGATGGGGTTGGGTTGCCATGGCAACCACCGGGTTGTGTTGCCATGGGAACCATGGGGTTGTGTTGCCATGGTAACTATGGGGTTGGGTTGCAATGGAAACTATGGGGTTTAGTTGCCTTGGCAACCATGGGTTTGAGATGCGTGGTAACCATGCGGTTGGGTTGCCGTGGTAACCATGCGGTTGTGTTGTTGTGGTAACCATGTGGTTGTGTTGCCATAGTACCCATGGGGTTGGGTTGCCATGGCAACCACGGGGTTTGGTTGCTATGGTAACCATGGGTTTCTGTTGCCATGGTAACCATGGAGTTGGGTTGCCATGGTAACCATGGGGTTTAGTTGCCATGGCAACTATGGGGTTCTGTTGCCATGGTAACCATGGGGCATTGTTGCCATGGCAACCATGCGGTTGTGTTGCCATGGTAACCATGGCGTTGGGTTGCCATGGCAACCCCGGGGTTTGGTTGCTATTGTAACCGTGGGGTCGGGTTGCCATGGCAACCATGGGGTTGTGTTGCCATGGTAACCATGGCGTTTAGTTGCGATGGCAACTATGGGTTTCTGTTGCCATGGTAACCATGGGGCAGTTTTTCCATGGCAACCATGGGGTTGTGTTGCCATGGTAACGATGGGGTTGGGTTGCCATGGTAACCATGGGGTTGTGTTGCCTTGCCAACTATGGGGATGAGATGCCGTGGTAACCATGCAGTTCTGTTGCCATGGTAACGATGAGGTTCGGTTTCCATGGCAACCACGGGGTTGTGTTGCCATGGGAACCATGGTGTTGTGTTGCCATGGTAACTATGGGTTTGGGTTGCTATGGAAACTATGGGGTTTAGTTTCCATGGCAACCATGGGGTTGAGATGCCGTGGTAACCATGCAGTTGGGTTGCCGTGGTAACCATGCGGTTGTGTTGTTGTGGTAACCGTGCGGTTGTGTTGCCATGGTAACCATGGGGTTGGGTTGCCATGGCAACCACGGGCTTTGGTTGCTATGGTAACCATGGCGTTCTGTGTCCATGGTAACCATGGGGTTGGGTTGCCATGGTAACCATGGCGTTTAGTTGCCATGGCAACTATGGGGTTGGGTTGCCATGAAAACTATGGGGTTTAGTTGCCATGGCAACCATGGGGTTGAGATGCCGTGGTAACCATGCGGTTGTGTTGCCATGGGAACGATGGGGCTGCGTTGCCATGGCAACCACGGGGTTGTGTTGCCATGGGAAATATGGGGTTGTGTTGCCATGGTAACTATGGGGTTGGGTTGCTATGGAAACTATGGGGTTTAGTTGCCATGGAAACCATGGTGTTGAGATGCCGTGGTAACCATGCAGTTGGGTTGCCGTGGTAAGCATGGCGTTTAGTTGCCATGACAACTATGGGGTTCTGTTGCCATGGTAACCATGGGGAAGTGTTGCCGTGGCAACCATGTGGTTCTGTTGCCATGGTAACAATGGGGTTGGGTTGCAATATTAACCAGGCATTTCTCTTGGAATGGCAACTATGGGGTTGTGTTGCCATGGTAACGATGGGGTTGGGTTTCCATGGCAACCACGGGGTTGTGTTGCCATGGGAACCATGGGGTTGTGTTGCCATGGTAACTATGGGGTTGGGTTGCTATGGTAACCATGGGTTTCTGTTGCCATGGTAACCATGGAGTTGGGTTGCCATGGTAACCATGGGGTTTAGTTGCCATGGCAACTATGGGGTTCTGTTGCCATGGTAACCATGGGGTTGGGTTGCCATGACAACCATGGCGTTTAGTTGCCATGGCAACTATGGGGTTCTGTTGCCATGGTAACCATGGGGTAGTGTTGCCATGGCAACCATGGTGTTGTGTTGCCATGGTAACTATGGGGTTGGGTTGCAATGGTTATCAGGCGGTTCTTTTGGAATGGCAACCATGGGGTAGTGTTGCCATGGTAACCATGCGGTTGTGTTGCCATGGTAACCATGGGGTAGTGTTGCCATGGTAACCATGCGGTTGGGTTGCCATGGCAACAACGGGGTTTGGTTGCTATGGTAACCATGGGGTTCTGTTGCCATGGCAACCATAGGGTTGTGTTGCCATGGTAACGATGGTGTTGGGTTGCCATGGAAACCACGGGGTTGTGTTGCCATGGGAACCATGGGGTAGTGTTGCCATGGTAACTATGGGGTTGGGTTGCTATGGAAACTATGGCGTTTAGTTGCCATGGCAACCATGGGGTTGAGATGCCGTCGTAACCATGCAGTTGGGTTTCCGTGGTAACCATGCAGTTGTGTTGTTGTGGTAACCATGGGGTAGTGTTGCCATGGTAACCATGGTGTTGGGTTGCCATGGCAACCACGGGGTTTCGTTGCTATGGTAACCATGGCGTTCCGTTGCCATGGTAACCATGGGGTTGGGTTGCCATGGTAACCATGGCGTTTCGTTTCTATGACAACTATGGGGGTTCTGTTGCCATGCTAACCATGGGGAAGTGTTGCCATGGCAACCATGGGGTTGTGTTGCCATGGTAACTATGGGGTTGGGTTGCAATGGAAACTATGGGGTTTATTTGCCATGGCAACTATGGGCTTGAGATGCGTGGTAACCATGCAGTTGGGTTTCCGTGGTTACCAAGCGGTTATGTTGTTGTGGTAACCATGCGGTTGTGTTGCCATGGCAACCATGGGGTTGGGTTGCTATGGAAACTATGGGGTTTAGTTGCCATGGAAACCATGGGGTTGAGATGCCGTGGTAACCATGCAGATGGGTTGCCGTGGTAACCATGTGGTTTTGTTGTTGTGTTAACCATGGCGTTCTGTTGCCATGGTAACCATGGGGTTGGGCTGCCATGGCAACCATGGCGTTTAGTTGCCATGGCAACTATGGGGTTCTGTTGCCATGGTAACCATGGGGTAGTGTTTCCATGGCAACCATGGGGATGTGTTGCCATGGTAACTCTGGGGTTGGGTTGCAATGGTTATCAGGCGGTTCTTTTGGAATGGCAACCATGGGGTAGTGTTGCCATGGTAACCATGCGGTTGTGTTGCTATGATAACCATGCGGTTGTGTTGCCATGGTAACTATGGGGTAGGGTTGCTATGGAAACTATGGGGTTTAGTTGCCATGGCAACCATGGGGTTGAGATGCCGTGGTAACCATGCAGTTGGGTTGCCATGGTAACCATGGGGATGGTTGCCATGGCAACCACGGGGTTTGGTTGCTATGGTAACCATGGGGTTCTGTTGCCATGGTAATCATGGGGTTGGGTTGCCTTGGCAACTATGGGGTTGTGTTGCCATGGTAACCATCGCGTTTAGTTGCCATAGCAACTATGGGGTTCTGTTGCCATGGCAACCATAGGGTTGTGTTGCCAAGGTAACGATGGTGTTGGGTACCATGGCAACCACGGGGTTGTGTTGCCATGGGAACCATGGGGTTGTGTTGCCATGGCAACTATGGGGTTGGGTTGCTATGGAAACTATGGGGTTTAGTTGCCATGGCAACCATGGGGTTGAGATGCCGTGGTAACCATGCAGTTGGGTTGCCGAGGTAACCATGCGGTTGTGTTGTTGTGGTAACCATGCGGCTGTGTTGCCATGGTAACCATGGGGTTGGGTTGCGATGGCAACCACGGGGTTTGGTTGCTATGGTAACCATGGGGTTCTGTGTCCATGGTAACCATGGGGTTGGGTTGCCATGGTAACTATGAGGTTGGGTTGCTATGGTAACCATGCGGTTGTGTTGCCATGGTAACCATGGGGTTGTGTTGCCATGGGAACCATGGGGTTGGGTTGCAATGGTAACCAGGCAGTTCTTTTGGAATGGCAACTATGGGGTTGTGTTGCCATGGTAACCATGGCGTTTTGTTGCCACGGCAACTATGGGGTTCTGTTGCCATGGCAACCATGGGGTAGTGTTTCCATGGCAACCATGGGGTTGTGTTGCCATGGGAACCATGGGGTTGTGTTGCCATGGTAACTATGGGGTTGGGTTGCTATGGTAACCATGCGGTTGTGTTGCCATGGTAACCATGGGGTTGTGTTGCCATCCGAACCATGGGGTTGGGTTGCCATGGCAACTATGGGGTTCTGTTGCCATGGCAACCATGGGGTAGTGTTGCCATGGCAACCATGCGGTTGTGTTGCCATGGTAACCATGGGGTTCGGTTGCCATGGCAACCACGGGGTTTGCTTGCTATGGTAACCATGGGGTTGGGTTGCCATGGCAACCATGGGGTTCTGTTGCCATGGTAACCATGGCGTTTAGTTCCCATGGCAACTATGGGGTTCTGTTGCCATGGTAACCATGGGGTAGTGTTGCCATGGCAACCATGGGGTTGTGTTGCCATGGTAACTATGGGCTTGTGTTGCCATGGTAACTATGGGGTTGGGTTGCTATGGAAACTATGGGGTTTAGTTGCCATGGCAACCATGGGGTTGAGATGCCGTTGTAACCATGCAGTTGGGTTGCCGTGGTAACCATGCGGTTGTGTTGCCATGGTAACCATGGGGTTGGATTGCCATGGCAACCACGGGGTTTGGTTGCTATGGTAACCATGGGATTCTGTGTCCATGGTAACCATGGGGTTGGGTTGCCATGGTAACCATTGCGTTTCGTTGCCATGGCAACTATGGGGTAGTGTTGCCATGGCAACCATGGGGTTGTGTTGCCATGGTAACCATGGGGTTGTGTTGCCATGTCAACCACGGGGTTTGGTTGCTATGGTAACCATGGCGTTCTGTTGCCATGGTAACCATGGGGTTGGGTTGCCATGGCAACTATGGGGTTCTGTTGCCATGGTAACCATGGGGTAGTGTTGCCATGGCGACCATGGGGTTGTGTTGCCATGGTAACTATGGGGTTGGGTTGCAATGGTTATCAGGCGGTTCTTTTGGAATGGCAACCATGGGGTAGTGTTGCCATGGTAACCATGCGGTTGTGTTGCCATGGTAACCATGCGGTTGTGTTTCCATGGTAACTATGGGGTTGGGTTGCTATGGAAACTATGGGGTTTAGTTGCCATGGCAACCATGGGGTTGAGATGCCGTGGTAACCATGCAGTTGGGTTGCCATGGTAACCATGGGGTTGGGTTGCCATGGGAACCACGGGGTTTGGTTGCTATGGTAACCATGGGGTTCTGTTGCCATGGTAATCATGGGGTTGGGTTGCCATGGCAACCATGGGGTTGTGTTGCCATGGTAACCATGGCGTTTAGTTGCCATGGCAACTATGGGGTTCTGTTGCCATGGCAACCATAGGGTTGTGTTGCCATGGTAACGATGGTGTTGGGTACCATGGCAACCACGGGGTTGTGTTGCCATGGGAACCATGGGGTTGTGTTGCCATGGCAACTATGGGGTTGGGTTGCAATGGAAACTATGGGGTTTAGTTGCCATGGCAACCATGGGGTTGAGATGCCGTGGTAACCATGCAGTTGGGTTGCCGTGGTAACCATGCGGTTGGGTTTTTGTGGTAACCATGGGGTTGTGTTGCCATGGTAACCATGGGGTTGGGTTGCTATGGCAACCACGGGGTAGGTTGCTATGGTAACCATGGGGTTCTGTGTCCATGGTAACCATGGGGTTGGGTTGCCATGGTAACCATTGCGTTTAGTTGCCATGGCAACTATGGGGTTCTGTTGCCATGGTAACCATGGTGTTGTGTTGCCATGGTAACTATGGGGTTGGGTTGCTATGGTAACCATGCGGTTGTGTTGCCATGGTAACCATGGGGTTGTGTTGCCATGGGAACCATGGGGTTGGGTTGCAATGGTAACCAGGCAGTTCTCTTGGAATGGCAACTATGGGGTTGTGTTGCCATGGTAACCATGGCGTTTTGTTGCCACGGCAACTATGGGGTTCTGTTGCCATGGCAACCATGGGGTAGTGTTTCCATGGCAACCATGGGGTTGTGTTGCCATGGGAACCATGGGGTTGTGTTGCCATGGTAACTATGGGGTTGGGTTGCTATGGTAACCATGCGGTTGTGTTGCCATGGTAACCATGGGGTTGTGTTGCCATCCGAACCATGGGGTTGGGTTGCCATGGTAACCGTGGCGTTGGGTTGCCATGGCAACTATGGGGTTCTGTTGCCATGGCAACCATGGGGTAGTGTTGCCATGGCAACCATGAGGTTGTGTTGCCATGGTAACGATGGGGTTGGTTTGCCATGGCAACAGCGGGGTTGTGTTGCCATGGGAACCATGGGGTTGTGTTGCCATGGTAACTATGGAGTTGGGTTGCTATGGAAACTATGGGGTTTAGTTGCCATGGCAACCATGGGGTTGAGATGCCGTGGTTACCATGCAGTTGGGTTGCCGTGGTAACCATGCGGTTGTGTTGTTGTGGTAACCATGCGGTTGTGTTGCCATGGTAACCATGGGGTTGGGTTGCCATGGTAAACATGGCGGTTAGTTGCCATGGAAACTATGGGGTTCTGTTGCCATGGTAACCATGGGGTAGTGTTGCCATGGCAACCATTGGGTTGTGTTGCCATGGTAACCATGCGGTTGTGTTGCCATGGCTACCACGGTGTTTTGTTGCTATGGTAACCATGGCGTTCTGTTGCCATTGGACCATGGGGTTGTGTTGCCATGGTAACCATGGCGTTTAGTTGCCATGGCAACTATGGGGTTCTGTTGCCATTGTAACCATGGGGAAGGTTTTCCATGGCAACCACGGGGTTGTGTTGCCATGGGAACCATGGGGTTGTGTTGCAATGGTAACCATGCGGTTGGGTTGCCGTGGTAACCATGCGATTTTGTTGTTGTGGTAACCATGCGGATGTCTTGCCATGGTAACCATGGGGTTGGGTTGCCATGGCAACCACGGGGTTTGATTGCTAAGGTAACCATGGTGTTCTGTTGCCATGGTAACCATGGGGTTTGGTTGCCATGGCAACCATGGGGTTGTGTTGCCATGGTAACCATGGCGTTAAGTTGCCATTGCAACTATGGGGTTCTGTTGCCATGGCAACCATAGGGTTGTGTTGCCATGGTAACGGTGGGGTTGGGTTTCCATGGCAACCACGGGGTTGTGTTGCCATGGCAACTATGGGGTTGTGTTGCCATGGGAACCATGGGGTTGTGTTGCCATAGTAACTATGGGGTTGGGTTGCTATGGAAACTATGGGGTTTAGTTGCCATGGCAACCATGGGGTTGAGATGCCGTGGTAACCATGCAGTTGGGTTGCCGTGGTAACCATGCGTTTTTTTTGTTGTGGTAACCATGCCGTTGTGTTGCCATGGTAACCATGGGGTTGTGTTGCCATGGTAACCATGGCGTTTATTTGCCATGGCAACCATGGGGTAGTGTTGCCATGGTAACCATGGGGTTGGGTTGCCATGGAAACCACGGGGTTTGGTTGCTATGGTAACCATGGCGTTCCGTTGCCATGCTAACCATGGGGTTGTGTTGCCATGGTAACCATGGCGTTTAGTTGCCATGGCAACCATGGGGTTCTGTTTCCATGGTAACAAGTGGGTTGGGTTGCCATGGTAACCAGGCAGTTCTCTTGGAATGGCAACTATGGGGTTGTGTTGCCATGGTAACGATGGGGTTGTGTTGCCATGGCAACCACGGGGTTCTGTTGCCATGGTAACCATGGGGTTGGCTTGCCATGGTAACTATGGGGTTGGGTTGCTATGGTAACCATGGGGTTGTGTTGCCATGGTAACCATGGGGTTGGGTTGCCATGGGAACCATGGGGTTGGGTTGCAATTGTAACCAGGCAGTTCTCTTGGAATGGAAACTATGGGGTTGTGTTGCCATGGTAACCATGGCGTTTTGTTGCCATGGCAACTATGGGGTTGTGTTGCCATGGCAACCATGGGGTAGTGTTTCCATGGCAACCATGGGGTTGTGTTGCCATGGTAACGATGGGGTTGGTTTGCCATGGCAATCACGGGGTTGGGTTGCCATGGGAACCATGGGGTTGTGTTGCCATGGTAACTATGGGGTTGGGTTGCTATGGAAACTATGGGGTTTAGTTGCCATGGCAACCATGGGGTTGAGATGCCGTGGTAACCATGCAGTTTGGTTGCCGTGGTAACCATGCGGTTGTGTTGTTGTGGTAACCATGGGGTTGGGTTGCCATGGTAACCATTGCGTTTCGTTGCCATGGCAACTATGGGGTAGTGTTGCCATGGCAACCATGGGGTTGTATTGCCATGGTAACGATGGGGTTGGGTTGCCATGGCAACCACGGGGTTGTGTTGCCATGGGAACCATGGGGTTGTGTTGCCATGGTAACCATGGGGTTGGGTTGCCATGGCAACCATGGGGTTGTGTTGCCATGGTAACCATGGCGTTTTGTTGCCATGGCAACTATGGGGTTCTGTTGCCATGGTAACCATGGGGTAGTGTTGCCATGGTAACCATGGGGTTGTGTTGCCGTGGTAACCATGGGGCTGGGTTGCCATGGTAACCATGGCGTTTATTTGCCATGGAAACTATGGGGTTCTGTTTCCATTGTAATCATGGGGTACTGTTGCCATGGCAACCATGGCGTTGTGTTGCCATGGTAACTATGGTGTTGGGTTGAAATGGTTATCAGGCGGTTCTTTTGGAATGGCAACCATGGTGTAGTGTTGCCATGGTAACTATGCGGTTGTGTTGCCATGGTAACTATGGGGTTATGTTGCTATGGCAACCATGGGGTAGTGTTGCCATGGTAACCATGCGGTTGGGTTGCCATGGCAACCATGTGGTTGTGTTGCCATGGTAACCATGGCGTTTAGTTGCCATAGCAACTATGGGGTTCTGTTGCCATGGCAACCATAGGGTTGTGTTACCATGGTAACGATGGTGTTGGGTTTCCATGGCAACCACGGGGTTGTGTTGCCATGGGAACCATGGGATTGTATTGCCATGGTAACTATGGGGTTGGGTTGCTATGGAAACTATGGGGTTTAGTTGCCATGGCAACCATGGGGTTGAGATGCCGTGGTAACGATGCAGTCGGGTTGTCGTGGTAACCATGCGGTTGTGTTGTTGTGGTAACCACGTGGTTGTGTTGCCGTGGTAACCATGGGACTGGGTTGCCATGGTAACCATGGCGTTTATTTGCCATGGCAACTATGGGGTTCTGTTGCCATGGTAACCATGGGGTACTGTTGCCATGGCAACCATGGGGTTGAGATGCCGTGGTAACCATGCAGTTGGGTTGAAATGGTTATCAGGCGGTTCTTTTGGAATGGCAACCATGGGGTAGTGTTGCCATGGTAACCATGGGGTTGGGTTGCCATGGCAACGACGGGGTTTGGTTGCTCTGGTAACCATTGCGTTCTGTTGCCATGGTAACCATGGGGTTGGGTTGCCATGGTAACCATGGCGTTTAGTTGCCATTACAACTATGGGGTTCTGTTGCCATGGTAACCATGGGGAAGTGTTGCCATGGCAACCACGGGGTTGTGTTGCCATGGTAACAATGGGGTTGGGTTGCAATGGATATAAGGCGGTTCTTTTGGAATGGCAACCATGGGGTAGTGTTGCCATGGTAACCATGCGGTTGTGTTTCCATGGTAACCATGGGGTAGTGTTGCCATGGTAACCATGCGGTTGTGTTGCCATGGTAACTATGGGGTTGGGTTGCTATGGCAACCATGGGGTAGTGTTGCCATGGTAACCATGCGGTTGTGTTGCCACGGTAACCATGCGGTTGTGTTGCCATGGTAACTATGGGGTTGGGTTGCTATGGAAACTATGGGGTTTAGTTGCCATGGCAACCATGGGGTTGAGATGCCGTGGTAACCATGTAGTTGGGTTGCCATGGTAACCATGGGGTTGGGTTGCCATGGCAACCACGGGGTTTGGTTGCTATGGTAACAATGGGGTTCTGTTGCCATGGTAACCATGGGGTTGGGTTGCCATGGCAACCATGTGGTTGTGTTGCCATGGTAACCATGGCGTTTAGTTGCCATGGCAACTATGGGGTTCTGTTGCCATGGCAAACATAGGGTTGAGATGCCGTGGTAACCATGCGGTTGGGTTGCCATGGTAACCATGCGATTTTGTTGTTGTGGTAACCATGCGGATGTCTTGCCATGGTAACCATGGGGTTGGGTTGCCATGGCAACCACGGGGTTTGATTGCTATGGTAACCATGGTGTTCTGTTGCCATGGTAACAATAGGGTTTGGTTGCCATTGCAACCATGGGGTTGTGTTGCCATGGTAACCATGGCGTTTAGTTGCCATGGCAACTATGGGGTTCTGTT
This sequence comes from Netta rufina, assembly GCF_964035555.1. Classification (NCBI taxonomy): domain Eukaryota; kingdom Metazoa; phylum Chordata; class Aves; order Anseriformes; family Anatidae; genus Netta; species Netta rufina. The sequence continues at coordinate 38,383 of NW_028168919.1, read as the reverse complement.
GCCATGTCAACCATAGGGTTGTGTTGCCATGGTAACGGTGGGGTTGGGTTCCCATGGCAACCACGGGGTTGTGTTGCCATGGGAACTATGGGGTTGTGATGCCATGGTAACCATGGGGTTGGGTTGCTATGGAAACTATGGGGTTTAGTTGCCATGGCAACCATGGGGTTGAGATGCCGTGGTAACCATGCAGTTGGGTTGCCGTGGTAACCATGCAGTTTTTTTGTTTTGGTAACCATGCGGTTGTGTTGCCATGGTAATCATGGGTTTGCGTTGCCATGGCAACCACGGGGTTCGGTTGCCATGGCAACCACGGGGTTGTGTTGCCATGGGAACCATGAGGTTGTGTTGCCGTGGTAACTATGGGGTTGGGTTGCTATGGAAATAATGGGGTTGGGTTGCCATGGCAACCATGGGGTTGAGATGCCGTGGTAACCATGCAGTTGGGTTGCAGTGGTAACCATGCGGTTGTGTTGTTGTGGTAACCATGTGGTTGTGTTGCCATGGTAACCATGGGGTTGTGTTGCCATGGTAACTATGGGGTGGAGTTGCCATGGAAACTATGGGGTTTATTTGCCATGGCAACCATGGTTTTGAGATGCCGTGGTAACCATGCGGTTCTGTTGCCATGGTAACGATGGGGTTGTGTTGCCATGGCAACCACGGGGTTGTGTTGCCATGGTAACCATGCGGTTGTGTTGCCATGGTAACCATGGGGTTGGGTTGCCATGGTAACTATGGGGTTGGGTTGCTATGGTAACCATGGGGTTGTGTTGCCCTGGTAACTATGGGGTTGGGTTGCAATAGTTATCAGGCGGTTCTTTTGGAATGGCAACCATGGGGTAGTGTTGCCATGGTAACCATGGGGTTGTGTTGCCATGGGAACCATGGGGTTGGGTTGCAATGGTAACCAGGCAGTTTTCTTGGAATGGCAACTATGGGGTTGTGTTGCCATGGTAACCATGGCGTTTTGTTGCCATGGCAACTATGGGGTTCTGTTGCCATTGTAACCATGGGGAAGGTTTTCCATGGCAACCACGGGGTTGTGTTGCCATGGGAACCATGGGGTTGTGTTGCAATGGTAACTATGGGGTTGGGTTGCCATGGTAACCATGGCGTTTAGTTCCCATGGCAACTATGGGATTCTGTTGCCATGGCAAACATAGGGTTGAGATGCCGTGGTAACCATGCGGTTGGGTTGCCGTGGTAACCATGCGATTTTGTTGTTGTGGTAACCATGCGGATGTCTTGCCATGGTAACCATGGGGTTGGGTTGCCATGGCAACCACGGGGTTTGATTGCTAAGGTAACCATGGTGTTCTGTTGCCATGGTAACCATGGGGTTTGGTTGCCATGGCAACCATGGGGTTGTGTTGCCATGGTAACCATGGCGTTAAGTTGCCATTGCAACTATGGGGTTCTGTTGCCATGGCAACCATAGGGTTGTGTTGCCATGGTAACGGTGGGGTTGGGTTTCCATGGCAACCACGGGGTTGTGTTGCCATGGCAACTATGGGGTTGTGTTGCCATGGGAACCATGGGGTTGTGTTGCCATAGTAACTATGGGGTTGGGTTGCTATGGAAACTATGGGGTTTAGTTGCCATGGCAACCATGGGGTTGAGATGCCGTGGTAACCATGCAGTTGGGTTGCCGTGGTAACCATGCGTTTTTTTTGTTGTGGTAACCATGCCGTTGTGTTGCCATGGTAACCATGGGGTTGGGTTGCCATGGTAACCATGGCGTTTATTTGCCATGGCAACCATGGGGTAGTGTTGCCATGGTAACCATGGGGTTGGGTTGCCATGGAAACCACGGGGTTTGGTTGCTATGGTAACCATGGCGTTCCGTTGCCATGCTAACCATGGGGTTGTGTTGCCATGGTAACCATGGCGTTTAGTTGCCATGGCAACCATGGGGTTCTGTTTCCATGGTAACAAGTGGGTTGGGTTGCCATGGTAACCAGGCAGTTCTCTTGGAATGGCAACTATGGGGTTGTGTTGCCATGGTAACGATGGGGTTGTGTTGCCATGGCAACCACGGGGTTGTGTTGCCATGGTAACCATGGGGTTGTGTTGCCATGGTAACTATGGGGTTGGGTTGCTATGGTAACCATGGGGTTGTGTTGCCATGGTAACCATGGGGTTGGGTTGCCATGGGAACCATGGGGTTGGGTTGCAATTGTAACCAGGCAGTTCTCTTGGAATGGAAACTATGGGGTTGTGTTGCCATGGTAACCATGGCGTTTTGTTGCCATGGCAACTATGGGGTTGTGTTGCCATGGCAACCATGGGGTAGTGTTTCCATGGCAACCATGGGGTTGTGTTGCCATGGTAACGATGGGGTTGCTTTGCCATGGCAATCACGGGGTTGGGTTGCCATGGGAACCATGGGGTTGTGTTGCCATGGTAACTATGGGGTTGGGTTGCTATGGAAACTATGGGGTTTAGTTGCCATGGCAACCATGGGGTTGAGATGCCGTGGTAACCATGCAGTTTGGTTGCCGTGGTAACCATGCGGTTGTGTTGTTGTGGTAACCATGGGGTTGGGTTGCCATGGTAACCATTGCGTTTCGTTGCCATGGCAACTATGGGGTAGTGTTGCCATGGCAACCATGGGGTTGTATTGCCATGGTAACGATGGGGTTGGGTTGCCATGGCAACCACGGGGTTGTGTTGCCATGGGAACCATGGGGTTGTGTTGCCATGGTAACCATGGGGTTGGGTTGCCATGGCAACCATGGGGTTGTGTTGCCATGGTAACCATGGCGTTTTGTTGCCATAGCAACTATGGGGTTCTGTTGCCATGGTAACCATGGGGTTGTGTTGCCGTGGTAACCATGGGGCTGGGTTGCCATGGTAACCATGGCGTTTATTTGCCATGGAAACTATGGGGTTCTGTTTCCATTGTAATCATGGGGTACTGTTGCCATGGCAACCATGGCGTTGTGTTGCCATGGTAACTATGGTGTTGGGTTGAAATGGTTATCAGGCGGTTCTTTTGGAATGGCAACCATGGTGTAGTGTTGCCATGGTAACTATGCGGTTGTGTTGCCATGGTAACTATGGGGTTATGTTGCTATGGCAACCATGGGGTAGTGTTGCCATGGTAACCATGCGGTTGGGTTGCCATGGCAACCATGTGGTTGTGTTGCCATGGTAACCATGGCGTTTAGTTGCCATAGCAACTATGGGGTTCTGTTGCCATGGCAACCATAGGGTTGTGTTACCATGGTAACGATGGTGTTGGGTTTCCATGGCAACCACGGGGTTGTGTTGCCATGGGAACCATGGGATTGTATTGCCATGGTAACTATGGGGTTGGGTTGCTATGGAAACTATGGGGTTTAGTTGCCATGGCAACCATGGGGTTGAGATGCCGTGGTAACGATGCAGTCGGGTTGTCGTGGTAACCATGCGGTTGTGTTGTTGTGGTAACCACGTGGTTGTGTTGCCGTGGTAACCATGGGACTGGGTTGCCATGGTAACCATGGCGTTTATTTGCCATGGCAACTATGGGGTTCTGTTGCCATGGTAACCATGGGGTACTGTTGCCATGGCAACCATGGGGTTGAGATGCCGTGGTAACCATGCAGTTGGGTTGAAATGGTTATCAGGCGGTTCTTTTGGAATGGCAACCATGGGGTAGTGTTGCCATGGTAACCATGGGGTTGGGTTGCCATGGCAACGACGGGGTTTGGTTGCTCTGGTAACCATTGCGTTCTGTTGCCATGGTAACCATGGGGTTGGGTTGCCATGGTAACCATGGCGTTTAGTTGCCATTACAACTATGGGGTTCTGTTGCCATGGTAACCATGGGGAAGTGTTGCCATGGCAACCACGGGGTTGTGTTGCCATGGTAACAATGGGGTTGGGTTGCAATGGATATAAGGCGGTTCTTTTGGAATGGCAACCATGGGGTAGTGTTGCCATGGTAACCATGCGGTTGTGTTTCCATGGTAACCATGGGGTAGTGTTGCCATGGTAACCATGCGGTTGTGTTGCCATGGTAACTATGGGGTTGGGTTGCTATGGCAACCATGGGGTAGTGTTGCCATGGTAACCATGCGGTTGTGTTGCCACGGTAACCATGCGGTTGTGTTGCCATGGTAACTATGGGGTTGGGTTGCTATGGAAACTATGGGGTTTAGTTGCCATGGCAACCATGGGGTTGAGATGCCGTGGTAACCATGTAGTTGGGTTGCCATGGTAACCATGGGGTTGGGTTGCCATGGCAACCACGGGGTTTGGTTGCTATGGTAACAATGGGGTTCTGTTGCCATGGTAACCATGGGGTTGGGTTGCCATGGCAACCATGTGGTTGTGTTGCCATGGTAACCATGGCGTTTAGTTGCCATGGCAACTATGGGGTTCTGTTGCCATGGCAAACATAGGGTTGAGATGCCGTGGTAACCATGCGGTTGGGTTGCCATGGTAACCATGCGATTTTGTTGTTGTGGTAACCATGCGGATGTCTTGCCATGGTAACCATGGGGTTGGGTTGCCATGGCAACCACGGGGTTTGATTGCTATGGTAACCATGGTGTTCTGTTGCCATGGTAACAATAGGGTTTGGTTGCCATTGCAACCATGGGGTTGTGTTGCCATGGTAACCATGGCGTTTAGTTGCCATGGCAACTATGGGGTTCTGTTGCCATGTCAACCATAGGGTTGTGTTGCCATGGTAACGGTGGGGTTGGGTTCCCATGGCAACCACGGGGTTGTGTTGCCATGGGAACTATGGGGTTGTGATGCCATGGTAACCATGGGGTTGGGTTGCTATGGAAACTATGGGGTTTAGTTGCCATGGCAACCATGGGGTTGAGATGCCGTGGTAACCATGCAGTTGGGTTGCCGTGGTAACCATGCAGTTTTTTTGTTTTGGTAACCATGCGGTTGTGTTGCCATGGTAATCATGGGTTTGCGTTGCCATGGCAACCACGGGGTTCGGTTGCCATGGCAACCACGGGGTTGTGTTGCCATGGGAACCATGAGGTTGTGTTGCCGTGGTAACTATGGGGTTGGGTTGCTATGGAAATAATGGGGTTGGGTTGCCATGGCAACCATGGGGTTGAGATGCCGTGGTAACCATGCAGTTGGGTTGCAGTGGTAACCATGCGGTTGTGTTGTTGTGGTAACCATGTGGTTGTGTTGCCATGGTAACTATGGGGTTGGGTTGCCATGGTAACCATGGCGTTTAGTTGCCATTACAACTATGGGGTTCTGTTGCCATGGTAACCATGGGGAAGTGTTGCCATGGCAACCATGGGGTTGTGTTGCCATGGTAACAATGGGGTTGGGTTGCAATGGATATCAGGCGGTTCTTTTGGAATGGCAACCATGGGGTAGTGTTGCCATGGTAACCATGCGGTTGTGTTGCCATGGTAACCATGGGGTAGTGTTGCCATGGTAACCATGCGGTTGTGTTGCCATGGTAACTATGGGGTTGGGTTGCTATGGCAACCATGGGGTAGTGTTGCCATGGTAACCATGCGGTTGTGTTGCCATGGTAACCATGCGGTTGTGTTGCCATGGTAACTATGGGGTTGGGTTGCTATGGAAACTGTGGGGTTTAGTTGCCATGGCAACCATGGGGTTGAGATGCCGTGGTAACCATGTAGTTGGGTTGCCATGGTAACCATGGGGTTGTGTTGCCATGGCAACCACGGGGTTGTGTTTCCATGGTAACCATGGGGTTGTGTTGCCATGGTAACTATGGGGTTGGGTTGCTATGTTAACCATGGGGTTGTGTTGCCCTGGTAACTATGGGGTTGGGTTGCAATGGTTATCAGGCGGTTCTTTTGGAATGGCAATCATGGGGTAGTGTTGCCATGGTAACCATGGGGTTGTGTTGCCATGGGAACCATGGGGTTGGGTTGCAATGGTAACCAGGCAGTTTTCTTGGAATGGCAACTATGGGGTAGTGTTGCCATGGTAACCATGGGGTTGTGTTGCCATGGGAACCATGGGGTTGGGTTGCAATGGTAACCAGGCAGTTTTCTTGGAATGGAAACGAAGGGGTTGTGTTGCCATGGTAACCATGGCGTTTTGTTGCCATGGTAACTATGGGGTTCCGTGTCCATGGCAATCATGGTTTAGTGTTTCCATGGCAACCATGGGGTTGTGTTGCCATGGTAACTATGGTGTTGGGTTGAAATGGTTATCAGGCGGTTCTTTTGGAATGGCAACCATGGGGTAGTGTTGCCATGGTAACCATGGCGTTGTGTTGCCATGGTAACTATGGTGTTGGGTTGAAATGGTTATCAGGCGGTTCTTTTGGAATGGCAACCATGGGGTAGTGTTGCCATGGTAACCATGGGGTTGGGTTGCCATGGCAACGACGGGGTTAAGTTGCTCTGGTAACCATTGCGTTCTGTTGCCATGGTAACCAAGGGGTTGGGTTGCCATGGTAACCATGGCGTTTAGTTGCCATTACAACTATGGGGTTCTGTTGCCATGGTAACCATGGGGAAGTGTTGCCATGGCAACCATGGGGTTGTGTTGCCATGGTAACAATGGGGTTGGGTTGCAATGTTTATCAGGCGGTTCTTTTGGAATGGCAACCATGGGGTAGTGTTGCCATGGTAACCATGCGGTTGTGTTGCCATGGTAACCATGGGGTAGTGTTGCCATGGTAACCATGCGGTGGTGTTGCCATGGTAACTATGGGGTTGGGTTGCTATGGCAACCATGGGGTAGTGTTGCCATGGTAACCATGTGGTTGTGTTGCCATGGTAACTATGCGGTTGTGTTGCCATGGTAACCATGCGGTTGTGTTGCCATGGTAACTATGGGGTTGGGTTGCTATGGAAACTATGGGGTTTAGTTGCCATGGCAACCATGGGGTTGAGATGCCGTGGTAACCGTGTAGTTGGGTTGGCATGGTAACCATGGGGTTGGGTTGCCATGGCAACCACGGGGTTTGGTTGCTATGGTAACCATGGGGTTCTGTTGCCATGGTAACCATGGGGTTGGGTTGCCATGGCAACCATGTGGTTGTGTTGCCATGGTAACCATGGCGTTTAGTTGCCATGGCAACTATGGGGTTCTGTTGCCATGGCAAACATAGGGTTGAGATGCCGTGGTAACCATGCGGTTGGGTTGCCGTGGTAACCATGCGATTTTGTTGTTGTGGTAACCATGCGGATGTCTTGCCATGGTAACCATGGGGTTGGGTTGCCATGGCAACCACGGGGTTTGATTCCTATGGTAACCATGGTGTTCTGTTGCCATGGTAACCATGGGGTTTGGTTGCCATGGCAACCATGGGGTTGTGTTGCCATGGTAACCATGGCGTTTAGTTGCCATGGACAGTATGGGGTTCTGTTGCCACGGTAACCATAGGGTTGTGTTGCCATGGTAACGGTGGGGTTGGGTTGCCATGGCAACCACGGGGTTGGGTTGCCATGGGAACTATGGGGTTGTGATGCCATGGTAACCGTGGGGTTGGGTTGCTATGGAAACTATGGGGTTTAGTTGCCATGGCAACCATGGGGTTGAGATCCCGTGGTAACCATGCAGTTGGGTTGCCGTGGTAACCATGCAGTTTTTTTGTTGTGGTAACCATGCGGTTGTGTTGCCATGGTAATCATGGGGTTGGGTTGCCATGGCAACCACGGGGTTCGGTTTCCATGGAAACCACGGGGTTGTGTTGCCATGGGAACCATGGGGTTGTGTTCCCGTGGTAACTATGGGGTTGTGTTGCTATGGAAACTATGGGGTTTAGTTGCCATGGCAACCATGGGGTTGAGATGCCGTGGTAACCATGCAGTTGGGTTGCCGTGGTAACCATGCGGTTGTGTTGTTGTGGTAACCATGTGGTTGTGTTGCCATGGTAACCATGGGGTTGTGTTGCCATGGTAACTATGGGGTGGGGTTGCCATGGAAACTGTGGGGATAAGTTGCCATGGCAACCATGGATTTGAGATGCCGTGGTAACCATGCGGTTGTGTTGCCATGGTAACGATGGGGTTGTGTTGCCATGGCAACCACGGGGTTGTGTTGCCATGGTAACCATGGGGTTGTGTTGCCATGGTAACTATGGGGTTGGGTTGCTATGGTAATCATGGGGTTGTGTTGCCCTGGTAACTATGGGGTTGGGTTGCAATGGTTATCAGGCGGTTCTTTTGGAATGGCAACCATGGGGTAGTGTTGCCATGGTAACCATGGGGTTGTGTTGCCATGGGAACCATGGGGTTGGGTTGCAATGGTAACCAGGCAGTTTTCTTGGAATGGCAACTATGGGGTTCTGTTGCCATGGCAACCATAGGGTTGTGTTGCCATGGTAACGATGGTTTTGGGTTTCCATGGCAACCACGGGGTTGTGTTGCCATGGGAACCATGGGATTGTGTTGCCATGGTAACTATGGGGTTGGGTTGCTATGGAAACTATGGGGTTTAGTTGCCATGGCAACCATGGGGTTGAGATGCCGTGGTAACGATGCAGTTGGGTTGTCGTGGTAACCATGCGGTTGTGTTGTTGTGGTAACCATGGGGCTGGGTTGCCATGGTAACCATGGCGTTTATTTGCCATGGCAACTATGGGGTTCTGTTGCCATGGTAACCATGGGGTACTGTTGCCATGGCAACCATGGCGTTGTGTTGCCATGGTAACTATGGTGTTGGGTTGAAATGGTTATCAGGCGGTTCTTTTGGAATGGCAACCATGGGGTAGTGTTGCCATGGTAACCATGGGGTTGGGTTGCCATGGTAACCATGGCGTTTAGTTGCCATTACAACTATGGGGTTCTGTTGCCATGGTAACCATGGGGAAGTGTTGCCATGGCAACCATGGGGTTGTGTTGCCATGGTAACAATGGGGTTGGGTTGCAATGGATATCAGGCGGTTCTTTTGGAATGGCAACCATGGGGTAGTGTTGCCATGGTAACCATGCGGTTGTGTTGCCATGTTAACCATGGGGTAGTGTTGCCATGGTAACCATGCGGTTGTGTTGCCATGGTAACTATGGGGTTGGGTTGATATGGAAACTATGGGGTTGTGTTGCCATGGTAACGATGGCGTTTAGTTGCGATGGCAACTATGGGGTTCTTTTTCCATGGCAACCATAGGGTTGTGTTGCCATGGTAACGATGGGGTTGGGTTGCCATGGTAACGATGGGGTTGGGTTGCCATGGTAACTATGGGGTTGGGTTGCTATGGAAACTATGGGGTTGTGTTGCCATGGTAACCATGGCGTTTAGTTGCCATGGCAACTATGGGGTTCTGTTGCCATGGTAACCATAGGGTTGTGTTGCCATGGTAACGATGGGGTTGGGTTGCCATGGACACCACGGGGTTGTGTTGCCATGGTAACCATTTGGTGGTGTTGCCATGGCAACCATGTGGTTGTGTTGTTGTGGTAACCATGTGGTTGTGTTGCCATGGTAACCATGGGGTTGGGTTGCCATGGTAACCATGGCGTTTAGTTGCCATGGCAACTATGGGGTTCTTTTGCCATGGTAACCATGGGGTAGTGTTGCCATGGTAACCATGTGGTGGTGTTGCCATGGCAACCATGCGGTTGTGTTGCCATGGTTACCATGGGGTTGGGTTGCCATGGCAACCATGCGGTTTTGTTGTTGTGGTAACCATGTGGTTGTGTTGCCATGGTAACCATGGGGTTGGGTTGCCATGGCAACCACGGGGTTTGGTTACCATGGTAACAATGGGGTTGTGTTGCCATGGTAACCATGCTGTTGTGTTGCCATGGTAACCATGGGATTGGGTTGCCATGGTAAACATGGCGGTTAGTTGCCATGGAAACCATGGGGTTCTGTTGCCATGGTAACCATGGGGTAGTGTTGCCATGGCAACCATGGGGTTGTGTTTCCATGGTAACCATGGGGTTGGGTTGCCATGGCTACAAAGGCGTTTTGTAGCCATGGCAACCATGGGGTTGTGTTGCCATGGTAACCATGGCGTTCTGTTGCCATTGTAACCATGGGGTTGGGTTTCCATGGTAACCATGGGGTAGTGTTGCCATGGCAGCCATGGGGTTGTGTTGCCATGGTAACTATGGGGTTGGGTTGCAATGGTTATCAGGCCGTTCTTTTGGAATGGCAACCATGGGGTAGTGTTGCCATGGTAACCATGGGGTTGGGTTGCCATGGTAACCACGGGGTTTGGTTGCTATGGTAACCATGGCGTTCCGTTGCCATGGTAACCATGGGGTTGGGTTGCCATGGTAACCATGGCGTTTTGTTGCGATGAAAACTATGGGGTTCTGTTGCCATGGTAACGATGCCGTTGGGTTGCCATGGCAACCACGGGGTTGTGTTGCCATTGGAACCATGGGGTTGTGTTCCCATGGTAACTATGGGGTTGGGTTGCTATGGAAAGTACGAGGTTTAGTTGCCTTGGCATTCATATGTTTGAGATGCGTGGTAACCATGCAGTGGGGTTGCCGTGGTAACCATGCGGTTGTGTTGTTGTGGTAACCATGCGGTTGTGTTGCCATGGTAACCATGGGGTTAGGTTGCCATGTCAACCATGGCGTTTAGTTGCCACGGTAACTATGCGGTAGTGTTGCCATGGTAACCATGCGGTTGTGTTGCCATGGTAACCAGGCAGTTCTCTTGGAATGGCAACTACGGCGTTGTGTTGCCATGGTAACGATGTGGTTGTGTTGCCATGGCAACCACGGGGTTGTGTTGCCATGGTAACCATGGGGTTGCGTTGCCATGGTAACTATGGGGTTGGGTAGCTATGTTAACCATGCGGTTGTGTTGCCATGGTAACCATGGGGTTGTGTTGCCATGGGAACCATGGGGTTGGGTTGCAATGGTAACCAGGCAGTTCTCTTGGAATGGCAACTATGGGGTTGTGTTGCCATGGTAACCATGGTGTAGTGTTGCCATGGCAACCATGGGGTTGTGTTGCCATGGGAACAATGGGGTTGGGTTGCAATGGTAACCAGGCAGTTCTCTTGGAATGGCAACTATGGGGTTGTGTTGCCATGGTAACCATGGTGTAGTGTTGCCATGGTAACCATGGCGTTTTGTTGCTATGGCAACTATGGGTTCTGTTGCCATCGCAACCATGGGGTAGTGTTTCCATGGCAACCATGGGGTTGTGTTGCCATGGTAACGTTGGGGTTGGTTTGCCATGGCAACCACGGGGTTGTGTTGCCATGAGAACCATGGGGTTGTGTTGCCATGGTAACTATGGGTTTGGGTTGATATGGAAACTATGGGGTTTAGTTGCCATGGCAACCATGGTGTTGAGATGCCGTGGTAACCATGCAGTTGGGTTGCCGTGGTAACCATGCGGTTGTGTTGTTGTGGTAACCATGCGGTTGTGTTGGCATGGTAACCATGGAGTTGGGTTGCCATGGTAACCATGGCGTTTAGTTGCCATGGCAACTATGGGGTTGTGTTGCCATGGTAACCATGGGGTAGTGTTGACATGGCAACCATGCGGTTGTGTTGCCATGGTAACCATGGGGTTGGGTTGCCATGGCAACCACGGGGTTTGGTTGCTATGGTAACCATGGGGTTCTGTGTCCATGGTAACCATGGGATTGGGTTGCCATGGTAACCATTGCGTCTCGTTGCCATGGCAACTATGGGGTTCTGTTGCCATGGTAACCATGGTGTAGTGTTGCCATGGCAACCATGGGGTTGTGTTGCCATGGTAACCATGGGGTTGGGTTGCCATGGCAACCACGGGGTTTGGTTGCTATGGTAACCATGGCGTTCTTTGCCATGGTAACCATGGGGTTGGGTTGCCATGGCAACTATGGGTTTCTGTTGCCATGGTAACCATGGGGTAGTGTTGCCATGGCAACCATGGGGTTGTGTTGCCATGGTAACTATGGGGTTGGGTTGCTATGGAAACTATGGTGTTTAGTTTTCATGGCAACCATGGGGTTTGGTTTTCATGGCAACCATGGGGTTCTGTTGCCATGGTAACCATGAGGTTTAGTTGCCATGGCAACTGTGGGGTTCTGTTGCCATGGCAACCATAGGGTTGTGTAGGCATGGTAACGATGGTGTTGGATTACCATGGCAACCACGGGGTTGTGTTGCCATGGGAACCATGGGGTTGTGTTGCCATGGAATCCATGGGGTTGTGTTGCCATGGTAACTGTGGGGTTGGGTTGCTATGGAAACTATGGGGTTTATTTGCCATGGCAACCATGGTGTTGAGATGCCGTGGTAAAGATGCAGTTGGGTTGCCGTGGTAACCATGCGGTTGTGTTGCCATGGTAACGATGGGGTTGTGTTGCCATGGCAACCACGGGGTTTGGTTGCTATGGTAACCATGGGGTTCTGTGTCCATGGTAACCATGGGGTTGTGTTGCCATGGTAACCATGGCGTTTAGTTGCAAAGGGAACTATGGGGTTCTGTTGCCATGGTAACCATGGGGTTATGTTGCCATGGCAACGATTCGGTTGTGTTGCCATGGTAACCATGGGTTTGGGTTGCCATGGCAACCACTGGGTTTGGTTGCTATGGTAACCATGGCGTTCTGTTTCCATGGTAACCATGGGGTTGGGTTGCCATGGTAACCATGGGGTTGTGTTGCCATGTTAACCATGCGGTTGTGTTGCCATGATAACCATGGGGTTGTGTTGCCATGGTAATAATGGCGTTTAGTTGCCATGGCAACTATGGGGTTCTGTTGCCATGGTAACCATGGGGTAGTGTTGCCATGGCAACCATGGGGTTGTGTTGCCATGGTAACGATGGGGTTGTGTTGCCATGGTAACTATGGGGTTCTGTTGCAATGGAAACTATGGGGTTTAGTTGTCATGGCAACCATGGGGTTGAGATGCCGTGGTAACCATGCAGTTGGGTTGCCGTGGTAACCATGGGGTTGGGTTGCCATGGCAACCACGGGGTTTGGTTGCTGTGGTAACCATGGGGTTCTGTGTCCATGGTAACCATGGGGTTGGGTTGCCATGGTAACCATGGCGTTTAGTTGCCATGGCATCTATGGGGTTCTGTTGCCATGGTAACCATGGGGTTATGTTGCCATGGCAACCATGGGGTTGTGTTGCCATGGTAACCATGGGGTTGGGTTGCCATGGCAACCACGGGGTTTGGTTGCTATGGTAACCATGGCGTTCTGTTGCCATGGTAACCATGGCGTTTAGTTGCCATGGCAACTATGGGGTTCTGTTGATATGGTAACCATGGGGTAGTGTTGCCATGACAACCATGGGTTTGTGTTGCCATGGTAACAATGGGGTTGGGTTGCAATGGTAACCAGGCAGTTCTCTTGGAATGGCAACTATGGGGTTGGGTTGCCATGGTAACGACGGGGTTGTGTTGCCATGGCAACCATGGGGTAGTGTTGCCATGGTAACCATGGCGTAGTGTTGCCATGGCAACCATGGGGTTGTGTTGCCATGGTAACGATGGGGTTCTGTTGCAATGGAAACTATACGGTTTAGTTGTCATGGCAACCATGGGGTTGAGATGCCGTGGTAACCATGCAGTTGGGTTGCCGTGGTAACCATGCGGTTGTGTTATTGTGGTAACCATGTGGTTGTGTTGCCATGGTAACCATGGCGTTTAGTTGCCATGGCAACCATGGGTTTCTGTTGCCATGGTAACAATGCGGTTGTGTTGCCATGGTAACCATTTGGTGGTGTTGCCATGGCAACCATGCGGTTGTGTTGCCATGGTAACCATGGGGTTGGGTTGCCATGGCAACCATGGGGTTGGGTTGCCATGGCAACCATGGGGCTGTGTTACCAAGGTAACCATGGGGTTGGGTTGCCATGGCAACCACGGGGTTTGGTTGCCATGGTAACAATGGGGTTGTGTTGCCATGGTAACCATGCTGTTGTTTTGCCATGGTAACCATGGGATTGGGTTGCCATGGTAAACATGGCGGTTAGTTGGCATGGAAACTATGGGGTTCTGTTGCCATGGTAACCATGGGGTAGTGTTGCCATGGCAACCATGGGGTTGTGTTTCTATGGTAACCATGGGGTTGGGTTGCCATGGCTACCAAGGCATTTTGTTGCCATGGCAACCGTGGCGTTGTGTTGCCATGGTAACCATGGCGTTGTGTTGCCATTGTAACCATGGGGTTGGGTTTCCATGGTAACCATGGGGTTCTGTTGCCATGGCAACTATGGGGTTCTGTTGCCATGGTAACCATGGGGTAGAGTTGCCATGGCAACCATGGGGTTGTGTTGCCATGGTAACTATGGCGTTGGGTAGCAATGGTTATCAGGCCGTTCTTTTGGAATGGCAACCATGGGGTAGTGTTGCCATGGTAACCATGGGGTTGGGTTGCCATGGTAACCACGGGGTTTGGTTGCTTTGGTAACCATGGCGTTCCGTTGCCATGGTAACCATGGGGTTGGGTCGCCATGGTAACCATGGCGTTTAGTTGCGATGACAACTATGGGGTTCTATTGCCATGGTAACGATGGGGTTGGGTTGCCATGGCAACCACGGGGTTGTGTTGCCATGGGAACCATGGGGTTGTGTTCCCATGGTAACTATGGGGTTGGGTTGCTACGGAAACTATGAGGTTTAGTTGCCTTGGCATCCATATGTTTGAGATGTGTGGTAACCATGCAGTGGGGTTGCCGTGGTAACCATTCGGTTGTGTTGCTGTGGTAACCATGCGGTTGTGTTGCCATGGTAACCATGGGGTTGGGTTGCCATGGCAACCATGGCGTTTAGTTGCCATGGCAACTATGGGGTTCTGTTGCCATGGTAACCATGGGGTAGTGTTGCCATGGTAAGCATGCGGTTGTGTTGCCATGGTAACCATAGGGTTCTGATGCCATGGTAACAATGCGGTTGGGTTGCAATGGTAACCAGGCAGTTCTCTTGGAATGGCAGCTATGGGGTTGTGTTGCCATGGTAACGATGTGGTTGTGTTGCCATGGCAACCACGGGGTTGTGTTGCCATGGTAACCATGGGGTTGTGTTGCCATGGTAACTATGGGGTTGGGTTGCTATGGTAACCATGCAGTTGTATTGCCGTGGTAACCATGGGGTTGTGTTGCCATGGGAACCATGGGGTTGGGTTGCAATGGTAACCAGGAAATTCTCTTGGAATGGCAACTATGGGGTTGAGATGCCGTGGTAACCATGCATTTGGGTTGCCGTGGTAACCATGCGGTTGTGTTATTGTGGTAAACGTGCGGTTGTGTTGCCATGGTAACCATGGGGTTTGGTTGCCATGGCAACCACGGGGTTTGGTTGCTATGGTAACCAAGGGGTTCTGTGTCCATCGTAACCATGGGGTTGGGTTGCCATGGTAACCATGGCGTTTAGTTGCTTTGGAACCACGGGGTTCTGTTGCCATGGTAATCATGGGGTAGTGTTGCCATGGCAACCACGGGGTTGTGTTGCCATGGTAACCATGGGGTTGGGTTGCCATGGCAACCACGGGGTTTTGTTGCTATGGTAACCATGGCGTTCTGTTGACATGGTAACCATGGGGTTGGGTTTCCATGGTAACCATGGCGTTTATTTGCCATGGGAACTATGGGGTTCTGTTGCCATGGAAACCATGGGGTCGTGTTGCTATGGCAACCATGGGGTTGTGTTGCCATGGTAACTATGGGGTTGGGTTGCAATGCTTATCAGGCGGTTCTTTATGTATGGCAACCATGGGGTAGTGTTGCTATGGTAACCATGCGGTTGTGTTGCCATGGTAACCATGGGGTTGTGTTGCCATGGTAACTATGGGGTTGGGTTGCTATGGAAACTATGGGGTTTAGTTGCCATGGCAACCATGGGGTTGAGATGCCGTGATAACCATGCGGTGGTGTTGCCATGGTAACCATGGGGTTGGTTTGCCATGGCAACCACGGTGTTTGGTTGCCATGGCAACCATGGGGTTGTGTTGCCATGGTAACCATGGCGTTTAGTTGCCATGGTAACCATGGGGTTGGGTTGCCATGGTAACCATGGCGTTTAGTTGCCATGGCAACTATGGGGTTCTGTTGCCACGGTAACCATGGGGTAGTGTTGCCATGGCAACCATGGGGTTGTGTTGCCATGGTAACTATGGGGTTGGGTTGCAATGGTTATCAGGCAGTTCTTTTGGAATCGCAACCATGCAGTTGTGTTGCCATGTTAACCATGCGGTTGTGTTGCCATGGTAACCATGGGGTTGAGTTGCCATGGTAACCATGGCGTTTAGTTGCCATGGCAACCACAGGGTTCTGTTGCCACGGTAACCATGGGGTAGTGTTGCCATGGCAACCATGCGGTTGTGTTGCCATGGTAACCATGGGGTTGGGTTCCCATGGCAACCACGGGGTTTGGATGCTATGGTAACCATGGGGTTGGGTTGCCATGGCTACCATGGGGTTGTGTTGCCATGGTAACCATGGCGTTTAGTTGCCATGGCAACTATGGGGTTGTGTTGCCATGGTAACCATGGGGTAGTGTTGCCATGGCAACCATGGGGTTGTGTTGCCATGGTAACGATGGGGTTGTGTTGCCATGGTAAGTATGGGGTTGGGTTCCTATGGAAACTATGGGGTTTAGTTGCCATGGCAACCATGGTGTTGAGATGCCGTTGTAACCATGCAGTTGGGTTGCCGTGGTAACCATGCGGTTGTGTTGTTGTGGTAACCATATGGTTGTGTTGCCATGGTAACCATGGGGTTTTGTTGCCATGGTAACCATGGCGTTTATATGCCATGGAAACTATGGGGTTCTGTTGCCATGGTAAGCATGGGGTAGTGTTGCCATGGCAACCATGGTGTTGTGTTGCCATGGTAACTATGGGGTTGGGTTGCTATGGAAACTATGGGGTTTAGTTGCCATGGCAACCATGGGGTGGAGATGCCGTGGTAATCATGCAGTTGGGTTGCCGTGGTAACCATGCGGTTGTGTTGCCATGGTAACGATGGGGTTGGGTTGCCATGGCAACCACGGGGTTTGGTTGCTATGGTAACCATGGGGTTCTGTGTCCATGGTAACCATGGGGTTGGGTTGCAATGGTAACAATGGCGTTTAGTTGCCATGGCAACTATGGGGTTCTGTTGCCATGGAAACTATGGTGTTATGTTGCCATGGCAACCATGGGGTTGTGTTGCCATGGTAACCATGGGGTTGGGTTGCCATGGCAACCACGAGGTTTGGTTGCTATGGTAACCATGGCGTTCTGTTGCCATGGTAACCATGGGGTTGGGTTGCCATGGTAACCATGGCGTTTAGTTGCCATGGCAACCACGGGGTTCTGTTGCCACGGTAACCATGGGGTAGTGTTGCCATGGCAACCATGCGGTTGTGTTGCCATGGTAACCATGGGGTTGGGTTGCCATGGCAACCACGGGGTTTGGTTGCTATGGTAACCATGGGGTTGGGTTGCCATGGCAACCATGGGGTTGTGTTGCCATGGTAACCATGGGGTTTGGTTGCCATGGCAACTATGGGGTTGTGTTGCCATGGTAACCATGGGGTAGTGTAGCCATGGCAACCATGGGGTTGTGTTGCCATGGTAACGATGGGGTTGTGTTGCCATGGAAACTATGGGGTTGGGTTGCTATGGAAACAATGGGGTTTAGTTGCCATGGCAACCATGGGGTTGAGATGCCGTGGTAATCATGCAGTTGGGTTGCCGTGGTAACCATGCGGTTGTGTTGCCATGGTAACGATGGTGTTGGGTTGCCATGGCAAACACGGGGTTTGGTTGCTATGGTAACCATGGGGTTCTGTGTCCGTGGTAACCATGGGGTTGGGTTGCCATGGTAACCATGGTGTTTAGTTGCCGTGGTAACCATGGGGTTGGGTTGCCATGGTAACCATGGGGTTGGGTTGCCATGGCAACCACGGGGTTTGGTTGCTATGGTAACCATGGCGTTCTGTTGCCATGGTAACCATGGGGTTGTGTTGCCATGGTAACCATGGCGTTTAATTGCCATGGCAACTATGGGGTTGTGTTGCCATGGAAACCATTGGGTAGTGTTGCCATGGCAACCATGGGGTTGTGTTGCAATGGTAACTTTGGCGTTGGGTTGCAATGGTTATCAGGCGGTTCTTTTGGAATGGCAACCATGCGGTTGTGTTGCCATGTTAACCATGCGGTTGTGTTGTCATGGTAACCATTGCGTTTTGTTGCCATGGCAACTATGGGGTTCTGTTGCCATGGTAACCATGGGGTCGTGTTGCCATGGTAACCATGGGGTTGGGTTGCCATGGTAACCATAGCGTTTAGTTTCCGTGGCAACTATGGGGTTCTGTTGCCATGGTAACCATGGGGTAGTGTTGCCATGGAAACCATGGGGTTGTGTTGCCATGGTAACTATGGGGTTGGGTTGCAATGGTTATCAGGCGGTTCTTTAGGTATGGCAACCATGGGGTAGTGTTGCCATGGTAACCATGCGGTTGTGTTGCCATGGTAACCATGGGGTTTAGTTGCCATGGCAACCATGGGGTTGAGATGCCGTGGTAACCATGCGGTTGTGTTGCCATGGTAACCATGGGGTTGGGTTGCCAGGGCAACAACGGGGTTTGGTTGCCATGGCAACTATGGGGTTGTGTTGCCATGGCAACCATAGGGTTGTGTTGCCATGGTAACGATGGGGTTGTGTTGCCATGGTAACCACGGGGTTGTGTTGCCATGGGAACCATGTGGTTGTGTTGCCATGGTAACCATGGGGTTTTGTTGCCATGGTAACCATGGCGTTTATTTGCCATGGCAACTATGGGGTTGTGTTGCCATGGTAACCATGGGGTAGTGTTGCCATGGCAACCATGGGGTTGTGTTGCCATGGTAACTATGGGGTTGGGTTGCAATGGTTATCAGGCGGTTCTTTTGGAATGGCCACCATGGGGTAGTGTTGCCATGGTAACCATGGGGTTGGGGTGCCATGGCAACCACGGGGTTTGGTTGCTATGATAACCATGGCGTTCTGTTGCCATGGTAACCATGGGGTTGGGTTGCCATGGTAACCATGGCGTTTAGTTGCCATGGCAACTATGGGGTTCTGTTGCCATGGTAACCATGGGGTTGGGTTGCCATGGTAACCATGGAGTTTAGTTGCCATGGTAACAATGGGGTTGTGTTGCAATGGTAACCAGGCAGTTCTCTTGGAATGGCAACTATGGGGTTGGGTTGCCATGGTAACGATCGGGTTGTGTTGCCATGGCAACCACGGGGTTGTGTTGCCATGGGAACCATGGGGTTGTGTTGCCATGGTAACTATGGGGTTCGGTTGCTATGGAAACAATGGGGTTTCGTTGCCTTGGCAACCATGGGTTTGAGATGCGTGGTAACCATGCAGTTCGGTTAAAGTGGTAACCATGCGGTTGTGTTGTTGTGGAAACCATGCGGTTGTGTTGCCATGGCAACCATGGGGTTGTGTTGCCATGGTAACCATGCGGTTGTGTTGCCATGGTAACCATGGGGTAGTGTTGCCATGGTAACAATGGGGTTGTGTTGCCATGGTAACCATGGGGTTTGGTTACCATGGCAACCATGGGGTAGTGTTGCCATGGTAACCATGGCGTTCAGTTGCTATGGCAACTATGGGGTTCTGTTGCCATGGTAACCATGGGGTAGTGTTGCCATGGCAACCACGGGGTTGTGTTGCCATGGGAACCATGGGGTTGTGTTGCCATGGTAACTATGGGGTTGGGTTGCTATGGAAACTATGGGGTTTAGTTGCCATGGCAACCATGGGGTTGAGATGCCGTGGTAACCATGCAGTTGGGTTGCCGTGGTAACCATGCGGTTTTGTTGTTGTGGTAACCATGCGGTTGTGTTGCCATGGTAACCATGGGGTTGGGTTGCCATGGCAACCACGGGGTTTGGTTGCTATGGTAACCATGGGGTTGTGTTGCCATGGTAACCATGGGGTAGTGTTGCCATGGCAACCATGGGGTTCTGTTGCCATGGTAACAGTGGGGTTGGGTTGCAATAGTAACCAGGCAGTTCTCTTGGAATGGCAAATCTGGGGTTGTGTTGCCATTGTAACGATGGGGTTGTGTTGCCATGGCAACCACTGGGTTGTGTTGCCATGGGAACCATGGGGTTGTGTTGCCATGGTAACCATGGAGTTGGGTTGCCATGGCAACCATGGGGTTGTGTTGTAAAGGTAACTATGGCGTTTTGTTGCCATAGCAACTATGGGGTTCTGTTGCCATGGCAACCATAGGGTTGTGTTGCGATGGTAACGATGGTGTTGGGTACCATGGCAACCACGGGGTTGTGTTGCCATGGGAACCATGGGGTTGTGTTGCCATGGCAACTATGGGGTTGGGTTGCTATGGAAACTAGGAGGTTTAGTTGCCACGGCAACCATGGGATTGAGATGCGTGGTAACCATGCAGTTGGGTTGCCGTGGTAACCATGCGGTTGTGTTGTTGTGGTAACAATGCGGTTGTGTTGCCATGGTAACCATGGGGTTGGGTTGCCATGCCAACCACGAGGTTTGGTTGCCATGGTAACCATGGCGTTTAGTTTCCATGGCAAATATGGAGTTCTGTTGCAATGGTAACCGTGGGGTAGTGTTGCCATGGCAACCATGGGGTTGTGTTGCCATGGTAACTATGGGGTTGGGTTGCAATGGTTATCATGCGTTTCTTTTGGAATGGCAACGATGGGGTAGTGTTGCCATGGTAACCATGCGGTTGTGTTGCCACGGTAACAATGCGGTTGTGTTGCCATGGTAACCATGGGGTTGTGTTGCCATGGTAACTATGGGGTTCGGTTGCTATGGCAACCACGGGGTTGAGATGCCGTGGTAACCATGCAGTTGTGTTCCCATGGTAAGCATAGGATTGGGTTGCCATGGCAACCACGGGGTTTGGTTGCTATGGTAACCATGGGGTTCTGTTGCCATGGTAAGCATGGCGTTTAGTTGCCATGGCAACTATGGGGTTCTGTTGCCATGTTAACCATGGGGTAGTGTTGCCATGGCAACCATGGGGTTGTGTTGGCATGGTAACCATGGGGTTGGGTTGCCATGGCAACCACGGGGTTTGGTTGCTATGGTAACCATGGCGTTCTGTTGCCATGGTAACCATGGGGTTGGGTTGCCATTGTAACCATGGCGTTTAGTTGCCATGGCAACTATGGGGTTCTGTTGCCATGGTAACCATGGGGTAGTGTTGCCATGGCAACCATGGGGTTGTGTTGCCATGGTAACTATGGGGTTGAATTGCAATGGTTATCAGGCGGTTCTTTTGGAATGGCAACCATGCGGTTGTGTTGCCACGGTAACCATGCGGTTGTGTTGCCATGGTAACCACGGGGTTGTGTTGCCATGGTAAGCATTGCGTTTAGTTGCCATGGCAACTATGGTGTTCTGTTGCCATGGCAACCATAGGGTTGTGTTGCCATGGTAACGATGGGGTAGTGTTGCCATGGCAACCACGGGGTTGTGTTGCCATGGGAACCATGGGGTTTTGTTGCCATGGTAACTATGGGGTTGGGTTGCTATGGAAACTATGGGGTTTAGTTGCCATGGCAACCATGGGTTTGAGATGCGTGGTAACCATGCAGTTGGGTTGCCGTGTTAACCATGCGGTTGTGTTGTTGTGGTAACCGTGCGGTTGTGTTGCCATGGTAACCATGGGGTTGTGTTGCAATGGCAACCACGGGGTTTGGTTGCTATGGTAACCATGGCGTTCTGTTGTCATGGTAAACATGGGGTTGGGTTGCCATGGTAACCATGGCGTTTAGTTGCCATGGCAACTATGGGGTTCTGTTGCCATGGTAACCATGGGGTAGTGTTGCCATGGAAACCATGGGGTTGTGTTGCCATGGTAACCATGGGGTTGTGTTGCCATGGTAACCACGGGGTTTGGTTGCTATGGTAACCATGCCGTTCTGTTGCCATGGTAACCATGTGGTTGGGTTTCCATGGTAACCATGGCGTTTAGTTGCCATTACAACTATGGGGTTCTGTTGCCATGGTAACCATGGGGTAGTGTTGCCATGGCAACCATGGGGTTGTGTTGCCATGGTAACTATGGGGTTGGGTTGCAATGGTTATCAGGCGTTTCTTTTGGAATGGCAACCATGGGGTAGTGTTGCCATGGTAACCATGCGGTTGTGTTGCCATGGCAACGATGGGGTTGGGTTGCCATGGCAACCACGGGGTTGTGTTGCCATGGGAACCATGGGGTTGTGTTGCCATGGTAACTATGGGGTTGGGTTGCTATGGAAACTATGGGGTTTAGTTGCCATGGCAACCATGGCGTTGAGATGCCGTGGTAAAAATGCAGTTGGGTTGCCGAGGTAACCATCGCGTGTAGTTGCCATGACAACTATGGGGTTCTGTTGCCATGGTAACCATGGGGAAGTGTTGCCATGGCAACCATTGGGTTCGGTTGCCATGGTAACAATGGGGTTGGGTTGCAATAGTAACCAGGCAGTTCTCTTGGAATGGCAACTATGGGGTTGTGTTGCCATGGTAACGATGGGGTTGGGTTGCCATTGCAACCACGGGGTTGTGTTGCCATGGGAACCATGGAATAGTGTTGCCATGGTAACTATGGGGTTGGGTTGCTATGGAATCTATGGGGTTTAGTTGCCTTGGCAACCATGGGTTTGAGATGCGTGGTAACCATGCAGTTGGGTTGAAGTGGTAACCATGCGGTTGTGTTGTTGTGGTAACCATGCGGTTGTGTTGCCATGGTAACCATGGGGTTGGGTTGCCATGGCAAGCATGGCGTTTATTTGCCATGGCAACTATGGGGTTCTGTTGCCATGGCAACGACGGGGTTTGGTTGCTATGGTAACCATGGGGTTCTGTTGCCATGGTAACTATGGGGTTGGGTTGCAATGGTTATCAGCCGGTTCTTTTGGAATGGCAAATATGTGGCAGTGTTGCCATGGTAACCATGCGGTTGTGTTGCCATGGTAACCATGGGGTAGTGTTGCAATGGTAACCATGCGGTTGTGTTGCCATGGTAACCATGGGGTTTGGTTACCATGGCAACCATGGGGTAGTGTTGCCATGGTAACCATGGCGTTCAGTTGCCATGGCAACTATGGGGTTCTGTTGCCATGGTAACCATGGGGTAGTGTTGCCATGGCAACCACGGGGTTGTGTTGCCATGGGAACCATGGGGTTGTGTTGCCATGGTAACTATGGGGTTGAGTTGCTATGGAAACTATGGGGTTTAGTTGCCATGGCAACCATGGGTTTGAGATGCGTGGTAACCATGCAGTTGGGTTGCCGTGGTAACCATGCGGTTGTGTTGTTGTGGTAACCATGCGGTTGTGTTGCCATGGTAACCATGGGGTTGGGTTGCCATCGCAACCACGGGGTTTGGTTGCTATGGTAACCATGGGTTTCTGTTGTCATGGTAACCATGGGGTTGGGTTGCCATGGTAACCATGGGGTTGGGTTGCGAGGGCAACCATGGGGTTTGGTTGCTATGGTAACCATGGGGTTGGGTTGCCATGGTAACCATGGGGTTGGGTTGCCATGGCAACCATGGGGTTTGGTTGCTATGGTAACCAGGCGGTTGTGTTGCCATGGTAACCATGGGGTTGGGTTGCCATGGCAACCACGAGGTTTGGTTGCTATGGTAACCATGTGGTTGTGTTGCCATGGCAACCATGGGGTTGTGTTGCCATGGTAACTATGGGGTTGTGTTGCTTTGGCAACCACGGGGTTGAGATGCCGTGGTAACCATGCAGTTGTGTTGCCATGGTAACCATAGGATTGGGTTGCCATGGCAACCACGGGGTTTGGTTGCTATAGTAACCATGGGGTTGTGTTGCCATGGTAACCATGGGGTTTGTTTGCCATGGCAACCATGGGGTTGTGTTGCCATGGTAACCATGGCGTTTAGTTGCCATGGCAACTACGGGGTTCTGTTGCCATGGCAACCATAGGGTTGTGTTGCCATGGTAACGATGGTGTTGGGTTGCCATGGCAACCACGGTGTTGTGTTGCCATCGGAACCATGGGGTTGTGTTGCCATGGTAACTATGGGGTTGGTTTGCTATGAAAACTATGGGGTTTAGTTGCCATGGCAACCATGGGGTTGAGATGCCGTGGAACCATGCAGTTGGGTTGCCGTGGTAACCATGCAATTGTGTTGCTGTGGTAACCATGTGGTTGTGTTGCCATGGTAACCATGGGGTTGGGTTGCCATTGTAACCATGGCGTTTATTTGCCATGGGATCTATGGGGTTCTGTTGCCATGGTAAACATGGGGTAGTGTTGCCATGGCAACCATAGGGTTGTGTTGCCATGGTAACTATGGGGTTGGGTTGCAATATTAACCAGGCACTTCTCTTGGAATGGCAACTATGGGGTTGGGTTGCAATAGTAACCAGGCACTTCTCTTGGAATGGCAACTATGGGGTTGTGTTGCCATGGTAACTATGGGGTTGGGTTGCTATGGAAACTATGGGGTTTAGTTGCCTTGGCAACCATGGGTTTGAGATGCGTGGTAACCATGCAGTTGGGTTGCCGTGGTAACCATGCGGTTGTGTTGTTGTGGTAAACATGCGGTTGTGTTGCCATGGTAACCATGGGGTTGGGTTGCAATGGCAACCATGGCGTTTAGTTGCCATGGCAACTATGGGGTTCTGTTGCCATGGTAACCATGGGGTAGAGTTGCCATGGCAACCATGGGGTTGTGTTGCCATGGTAACTATGGGGTTGGGTTGCAATGGTTATCAGGCGGTTCCTTTGGAATGGCAACCATGGGGTAGTGTTGCCATGGTAACCATTCGGTTGTGTTGCCATGGTAACCATGGGGTAGTGTTGCCATGGTAACTATGGGGTTGGGTTGCTATGGAAACTATCGGGTTTACTTGCCTTGGCAACCATGGGTTTGAGATGCGTGGTAACCATGCAGTTGGGTTGCCGTGGTAACCATGCGGTTGTGTTGTTGTGGTAACCATGCGGTTGTCTTTCCATGGTAACCATGGGGTTGGGTTGCCATGGCAACCATGGCGTTTAGTTGCCATTACAACTATGGGGTTCTGTTGCCATGGTAACCATGGGGTAGTGTTGCCATGGCAACCATGGGGTTGTGTTGCCATGGTAACTATGGGGTTGGGTTGCAATGGTTATCAGGCGGTTCTTTTGGAATGGCAACCATGGGGTAGTGTTGCCATTGTAACCATGCGGTTGTGTTGCCATGGTAACCATGGGGTAGTGTTGCCATGGTAACCATGGGGTTCTGTTGCTATGGCAACCATGGGGTTTGGTTACCATGGCAACCATGGGGTTGTGTTGCCATGTTAACCATGGCATTTAGTTTTCATGGCAACTATGGGGTTCTGTTGCCGTGGCAACCATAGGGTTGTGTTGCCATGGTAACGATGGTGTTGGGTTGCCATGGCAACCACGGTGTTGTGTTGCCATCGGAACCATGGGGTTGTGTTGCCATGGTAACTATGGGGTTGGTTTGCTATGAAAACTATGGGGTTTAGTTGCCATGGCAACCATGGGGTTGAGATGCCGTGGAACCATGCAGTTGGGTTGCCGTGGTAACCATGCAATTGTGTTGCTGTGGTAACCATGTGGTTGTGTTGCCATGGTAACCATGGGGTTGGGTTGCCATTGTAACCATGGCGTTTATTTGCCATGGGATCTATGGGGTTCTGTTGCCATGGTAAACATGGGGTAGTGTTGCCATGGCAACCATAGGGTTGTGTTGCCATGGTAACTATGGGGTTGGGTTGCAATATTAACCAGGCACTTCTCTTGGAATGGCAACTATGGGGTTGGGTTGCAATAGTAACCAGGCACTTCTCTTGGAATGGCAACTATGGGGTTGTGTTGCCATGGTAACTATGGGGTTGGGTTGCTATGGAAACTATGGGGTTTAGTTGCCTTGGCAACCATGGGTTTGAGATGCGTGGTAACCATGCAGTTGGGTTGCCGTGGTAACCATGCGGTTGTGTTGTTGTGGTAAACATGCGGTTGTGTTGCCATGGTAACCATGGGGTTGGGTTGCAATGGCAACCATGGCGTTTAGTTGCCATGGCAACTATGGGGTTCTGTTGCCATGGTAACCATGGGGTAGAGTTGCCATGGCAACCATGGGGTTGTGTTGCCATGGTAACTATGGGGTTGGGTTGCAATGGTTATCAGGCGGTTCCTTTGGAATGGCAACCATGGGGTAGTGTTGCCATGGTAACCATTCGGTTGTGTTGCCATGGTAACCATGGGGTAGTGTTGCCATGGTAACTATGGGGTTGGGTTGCTATGGAAACTATCGGGTTTACTTGCCTTGGCAACCATGGGTTTGAGATGCGTGGTAACCATGCAGTTGGGTTGCCGTGGTAACCATGCGGTTGTGTTGTTGTGGTAACCATGCGGTTGTCTTTCCATGGTAACCATGGGGTTGGGTTGCCATGGCAACCATGGCGTTTAGTTGCCATTACAACTATGGGGTTCTGTTGCCATGGTAACCATGGGGTAGTGTTGCCATGGCAACCATGGGGTTGTGTTGCCATGGTAACTATGGGGTTGGGTTGCAATGGTTATCAGGCGGTTCTTTTGGAATGGCAACCATGGGGTAGTGTTGCCATTGTAACCATGCGGTTGTGTTGCCATGGTAACCATGGGGTAGTGTTGCCATGGTAACCATGGGGTTCTGTTGCTATGGCAACCATGGGGTTTGGTTACCATGGCAACCATGGGGTTGTGTTGCCATGTTAACCATGGCATTTAGTTTTCATGGCAACTATGGGGTTCTGTTGCCGTGGCAACCACGGGGTTGTGTTGCCATGGGAACCATGAGGTTGTGTTTCCATGGTAACTATGGGGTTGGGTTGCTATGGAAACGATGGGGTTTAGTTGCCATGGCACCCATGGGTTTTAGATGCCGTGGTAACCATGCAGTTGGGTTGCCGTGGTAACCATGCGGTTTTGTTGTTGTGGTAACCATGCGGTTGTGTTGCCATGGTAACCATGGGGTTGGGTTGCCATGGAAACCACGGGTTTTGGTTGCTATGGTAACCATGGGGTTCTGTTGCCATCGTAACAATGGGGTTGGGTTGCAATAGTAACTAGACAGTTCTCTTGGAATGGCAACTATGGGGTTGTGTTGCCATGGTAACGATGGGGTTGTGTTGCCATGGCAACCACGGTGTTGTGTTGCCATGGGAACCATGGGGTTGTGTTGCCATGGTAACTATGGGGTTGGGTTGCTATGGTAACCATACGGTTGTGTTGCCATGGTAACCATGGGGTTGGGTTGCCATGGCAACCATGGGGTTGTGTTGCCATGGTAACTATGGGGTTGGGTTGCAATAGTAACCAGGCACTTCGCTTGGAATGGCAACTATGGGGTTGTGTTGCCATGGTAACGATGGGGTTGTGTTGCCATGGCAACCACGGGGTTGTGTTGCCATGGGAACCATGGGTTGTGTTGCCATGGTAACTATGGGGTTGGGTTGCTATGGAAACTATGGGGTTTAGTTGCCTTGGCAACCATGGGTTTGAGATGCGTGGTAACCATGCAGTTGGGTTGCCGTGGCAACCATGCGGTTGTGTTGTTGTGGTAACCATGCGGTTGTGTTGCCATGGTAACCATGGGGTTGGGTTGCCATGGTAACCATGGCGTTTAGTTGCCATGGCAACTATGGGGTTCTGTTGCCATGGTAACCATGGGGTAGTGTTGCCATGGCAACCATGGGGTTGTGTTGCCATGGTAACTATGGGGTTGGGTTGCAATGGTTATCAGGCGGTTCCGTTGGAATGGCAACCATGGGGTAGTGTTGCCATGGTAACCATGCGGTTGTGTTGCCATGGTAACCTAGGGGTAGTGTTGCCATGGCAACCATGGGGTTGTGTTGCCATGGGAACTATGGGGTTGGGTTGCAATGGTTATCAGGCGGTTCTTTTGGAATGGCAACCATGGGGTAGTGTTGCCATGGTAACCATGCGGTTGTGTTGCAATGGTAACCATGGGGTAGTGTTGCCATGGTAACCATGCGGTTGTGTTGCCATGGTAACCATGGGATTTGGTTACCATGGCAACCATGGGGTTGTGTTGCCATGGTAACCATGGCGTTTAGTTGCCATGGCAACTATGGGGTTCTGTTGCCATGGTAACCATGGGGTAGTGTTGCCATGGCAACCACGGGGTTGTGTTGCCATGGGAACCATGGGGTTGTGTTGCCATTGTAACTATGGGGTTGGGTTGCTATGGAAATTATGGGGTTTAGTTGCCATGGCAACCATGGGTTTGAGATGCCGTGGTAACCATGCAGTTGGGTTGCCGTGGTAACCATGCGGTTTTGTTGTTGTGGTAACCATTCGGTTGTGTTGCCATGGTAACCATGGGGTTGGGTTGCCATGGAAACCACGGGTTTTGGTTGCTATGGTAACCATGGGGTTCTGTTGTCATGGTAACAATGCGGTTGGGTTGCAATAGTAACCAGGCAGTTCTCTTGGAATGGCAACTATGGGGTTTGGTTGCCATGGTAACGATGGGGTTGTGTTGCCATGGCAACCACGGGGTTGTGTTGCCATGGGAACCATGGGGTTGTGTTGCCATGGTAACTATGGGGTTGTGTTGCTATGGTAACCATACGGTTGTGTTGCCATGGTAACCATGGGGTTGGGTTGCCATGGCAACTATGGGGTTCTGTTGCCATGGCAACCATGGGGTAGTGTTTCCATGGCAACCATGGGGTTGTGTTGCCATGGTAACGATGGGGTTGGGTTGCCATGGCAACCACAGGGTTGTGTTGCCATGGGAACAATGGGGTTGGGTTGCCATGGCAACTATGGGGTTTAGTTGCCATGGCAACTCTGGGGTTGTGTTGCCATGGTAACCATGGGGTAGTGTTGCCATGGCAACCATGCGGTTGTGTTGTCATGGTAACCATGGGGTTGGGTTGCCATGGGAACCACGGTGTTGTGTTGCCATCGGAACCATGGGGTTGTGTTGCCATGGTAACTATGAAGTTGGGTTGCTATGGAAACTATGGTGTTTAGTTGCCATGGCAACCATGGTGTTGAGATGCCGTGGTAACCATGCAGTTGGGTTGCCGTGGTAACCATGGCGTGTAGTTGCCATGACAACTATGGGGTTGTGTTGCCATGGTAACCATGGGGAAGTGTTGCCATGGCAACCATGGGGTTCTGTTGCCATGGTAACAATGGGGTTGGGTTGCAATAGTAACCAGGCACTTCTCTTGGAATGGCAACTATGGGGTTGTGTTGCCATGGTAACTATGGGGTTGGGTTGCTATGGAAACTATGGGGTTTAGTTGCCTTGGCAACGATGGGTTTGAGATGCGTGGTAACCATGCAGTTGGGTTGCCGTGGTAACCATGCGGTTGTGTTGTTGTGGTAACCATGCGGTTGTGTTGCCATGGTAACCATGGGGTTGGGTTGCAATGGCAACCATGGCGTTTAGTTGCCATGGCAACTATGGGGTTCTGTGTCCATGGTAACCATGGGGCAGTGTTGCCATGGCAACCATGGGGTTGTGTTGCCATGGTAACTATGGGGTTGGGTTGCAATGGTTATCAGGCGTTTCCTTTGGAATGGCAACCATGGGGTAGTGTTGCCATGGTAACCATTCGGTTGTGTTGCCATGGTAACCATGGGGTAGTGTTGCCATGGTAACTATGGGGTTGGGTTGCTATGGAAACTATCGGGTTTACTTGCCTTGGCAACCATGGGTTTGAGATGCGTGGTAACCATGCAGTTGGGTTGCCGTGGTAACCATGCGATTGTGTTGTTGTGGTAACCATGCGGTTGTGTTGTTGTGGTAACCATGCGGTTGTCTTTCCATGGTAACCATGGGGTTGGGTTGCCATGGCAACCATGGCGTTTAGTTGCTATGGCAACTATGGGGTTGGGTTGCTATGGTAAGCATGGGGTTGTGTTGCCATGGCAACCATGGGGTTGTGTTGCCATGGTAACTATGGGGTTGGGTTGCCATGGTAACTATGGGGTTGGGTTGCTATGGAAACTATGGGGTTTAGTTGCCGTGGTAACCATGGGGTTGAGATGCCGTGGTAACCATGCAGTTGGGTTGCCCTGGTAACCATGCGGTTTTGTTGTTGTGGTAACCATGCGGTTGTGTTGCCATGGTAACCATGGGGTTCTGTTGCCATGGTAACAATCGGGTTGGGTTGCAATGGTAACAAGGCAGTTCTTTTGGAATGGCAACTCTGGGGTTGTGTTGCCATGGTAACGATGGGGTTGTGTTGCCATGGTAACCATGGGGAAGTGTTGCCATGGCAACCATGGTGTTCTGTTGCCATGGTAACAATGGGGTTGGGTTGCAATAGTAACCAGGCAGTTCTCTTGGAATGGCAACTATGGGTTTGTGTTGCCATGGTAACGATGGGGTTGGGTTGCCATGGCAACCACGGGGTTGTGTTGCCATGGGAACCATGGGTTGTGTTGCCATGGTAACTATGGCGTTGGGTTGCTATGGAAACTATGGGGTTTAGTTGCCTTGGCTACCATGGGTTTGAGATGCATGGTAACCATGCAGTTGGGTTGAAGTGGTAACCATGCGGTTGTGTTGTTGTGGTAACCATGCGGTTGTGTTACCATGGTAACCATGGGGTTGGGTTACCATGGCAACCACGGGGTTGTGTTGCCATGGGAACCATGGGGTTGTGTTGCCATGGTAACTATGGGGTTGGGTTGCTATGGAAACTATGGGGTTTAGTTGCCGTGGTAACCATGGGGTTGAGATGCCGTGGTAACCATGCAGTTGGGTTGCCCTGGTAACCATGCGGTTTTGTTGTTGTGGTAACCATGCGGTTGTGTTGCCATGGTAACCATGGGGTTCTGTTGCCATGGTAACAATCGGGTTGGGTTGCAATGGTAACCAGGCAGTTCTTTTGGAATGGCAACTCTGGGGTTGTGTTGCCATGGTAACGATGGGGTTGTGTTGCCATGGCAACCACGGGGTTGTGTTGCCATGGTAACTATGGGGTTGGGTTGCTATGGTAAGCATGGGGTTGTGTTGCCATGGTAACAATGGGGTTGGGTTGCCATGGCAACCATGGGGTTGTGTTGCCATGGTAACCATGGCGTTTTTTTGCCATAGCAACTATGGGGTTCTGTTGCCATGGCAACCATGGCGTACTGTTTCCATGGCAACCATGGGGTTGTGTTGCCATGGTAACGATGGGGTTGGGTTGCCATGGCAACCACGGGGTTGTGTTGCCATGGGAACCATGGGGTTGTCGTGCCATGGTAACTATGGGGTTGGGTTGCTATGGAAACTATGGGGTTTAGTTGC
The DNA here is from genome assembly GCF_964035555.1 of Netta rufina. Classification (NCBI taxonomy): domain Eukaryota; kingdom Metazoa; phylum Chordata; class Aves; order Anseriformes; family Anatidae; genus Netta; species Netta rufina. The sequence continues at coordinate 7,254 of NW_028168919.1, read as the reverse complement.
CATGGTAACCATGGGTTTGAGATGCGTGGTAACCATGCAGTTGGGTTGCCGTGGTAACCATGCGGTTGTGTTGTTGTGGTAACCATGCGGTTGTGTTGCCATGGCAACCATGCGGTTGGGTTGCCATGGTAACCATGGCGTTTAGTTGCCATGGCAACTATGGGGTTGTGTTGCCATGGTAACCATGGGGTAGTGTTGCCATGGAAACCATGGGGTTCTGTTGCCATGGTAACCATGGGGTTGTGTTGCCATGGCAACCACGGGGTTTGGTTGGTATGGTAACCATGGGGTTGGGTTGCCATGGGAACCATGGGGTTGTGTTGCCATGGTAAACATGGCGTTTAGTTGCCATGGCAACTATGGGGTTCTGTTGCCATGGGAACCATGGCGTAGTGTTTCCATGGCAACCATGGGGTTCTGTTGCCATGGTAACTATGGGGTTGAGTTGCAATGGTTATCAGGCGGTTCTTTTGGAATGGCAACCATGGGGTAGTGTTGCCATGGTAACCATGCGGTTGTGTTGCCATGGTAACCATGGGGTTGTGTTGCCATGGTAACTATGGGGTTGGGTTGCTATGGAAACTATGGAGTTTAGTTGCCATGGCAGCCATGGGGTTGAGATGCCGTGGTAACCATGCAGTTGGGTTGCCATGGTAACCATGGGGTTCGGTTGCCATGGCAACCACGGGGTTTGGTTGCTATGGTAACCATGGGTTTCTGTTGCCATGGTAAACATGGGGTTGGGTTGCCATGGCAACCATGGGGTTGTGTTGCCATGGTAACCATGGCGTTTAGTTGCCATGGCAACTATGGGGTTCTGTTGCCATGGCAACCATAGGGTTGTGTTGCCATGGTAACGACGGTGTTGGGTTGCCATGGCAACCACGGGGTTGTGTTGCCATGGGAACCATGGTGTTGTGTTGCCATGGTAACTATGGGGTTGGGTTGCTATGGAAACTATGGGGTTTAGTTCCCATGGCAACCATGGGGTTGAGATGCCGTGGTAACCATGCAGTTGGGTTGCCGTGGTAACCATGCGGTTGTGTTGTTGTGGTACCCATGCGGTTTTCTTTCCATGGTAACCATGGGGTTGGATTGCCATGGCAACCATGGCGTTTATTTGCCATGGCAACTATGGGGTTCTGTTGCCATGGTAACCATGGGGTAGTGTTGCCATGGCAACCATGGGGTTGTGTTGCCATGGTAACTATGGGGTTGGGTTGCAATTGTTATCAGGTGGTTCTTTGGAATGGCAACCATGGGGTAGTGTTGCCATGGTAACCATGCGGTTGTGTTGCCATGGTAACCATGGGGTAGTGTTGCCATGGTAACCATGCGGTTGTGTTGCCATGGTAACCATGGGGTTTGGTTACCATGGCAACCATGGTGTTGTGTTGCCATGGTAACCATGGCGTTTAGTTTCCATGGCAACTATGGGGTTCTGTTGCCATGGTAACCATGGGGTATTGTTGCCATGGCAACCACGGGGTTGTGTTGCCATGGCAACCATGGGGTTGTGTTGCCATGGTAACTATGGGGTTGGGTTGAAATGGTTATCAGGCGGTTCTTTTGGAATGGCAACCACGGGGTAGTGTTGCCATGGTAACCATGCGGTTGTGTTGCCATGGTAACCATGGGGTAGTGTTGCCATGGTAACTATGGGGTTGGGTTGCTATGGAAACTATGGGGTTTATTTGCCTTGGCAACCATGGTTTTGAGATGCGTGGTAACCATGCAGTTGGGTTGCCGTGGTAACCATGCGGTTGTGTTGTTGTGGTAACCATGCGGTTGTCTTTCCATGGTAACCATGGGGTTGGGTTGCCATGGCAACCATGGCGTTTAGTTGCCATGGTAACCATGCGGTTGTGTTGCCATGGTAACCATGGGGTAGTGTTGCCATGGTAACCATGCGGTTGTGTTGCCATGGTAACCATGGGGTTGGGTTGCCATAGCAACTATGGGGTTCTGTTGCCATGGCAACCATGGGGTAGTGTTGCCATGGGAACCATGGGGTTGTGTTGCCATGGTAACTATGGGGTTGGGTTGCAATGGTTATCAGGCGGTTCTTTTGGAATGGCAACCATGGGGTAGTGTTGCCATGGTAACCATGCGGTTGTCTTTCCATGGTAACCATGGAGTTGTGTTGCCATGGTAACCATGGCGTTTAGTTGCCATGGCAACTATGGGGTTCTGTTGCCATGGTAACCATGGGGTAGTGTTGCCATGGCAACCACGGGGTTGTGTTGCCATGGGAACCATGGGGTTTAGTTGCAATGGCAACCATGGGGTTGAGATGCCGTGGTAACCATGCAGTTGGGTTGCCGTGGTAACCATGCGGTTTTGTTGTTGTGGTAACCATGCGGTTGTGTTGCCATGGTAACCATGGGGTTGGGTTGCCATGGCAACCACGGGTTTTGGTTGCTATGGTATCCATGGGGTTCTGTTGCCATGGTAACAATGGGGTTGGGTTGCAAAAGTAACAAGGCAGTTCTCTTGGAATGGCAACTATGGGGTTGTGTTGCCATGGTAACGATGGGGTTGTGTTGCCATGGCAACCACGGGGTTGTGTTGCCATGGGAACCATGGGGTTGTGTTGCCATGGTAACTATGGGGTTGGGTTGCTATGGTAACCATACGGTTGTGTTGCCATGGTAACCATGGGGTTGGGTTGCCATAGCAACTATGGGGTTCTGTTGCCATGGCAACCATGGGGTAGTGTTTCCATGGCAACCATGGGGTTGTGTTACCAGGGTAACGATGGGGTTGGGTTGCCATGGCAACCACAGGGTTGTGTTGCCATGGGAACCATGGGGTTGGGTTGCCATGGCAACGATTGGGTTTAGTTGCCATGGCAACTCTGGGGTTGTGTTGCCATGGTAACCATGGGGTAGTGTTGCCATGGCAACCATGCGGTTGTGTTGCCATGGTAACCATGGGGTTGGGTTGCCATGGCAACCACGGGGTTGTGTTGCCATGGGAACCATGGGGCTGTGTTGCCATGGTAACTATGGGGTTGGGTTGCAATGGCAACCACGGGGTTGTATTGCCATGGGAACCATGGGTTGTGTTGCCATGGTAACTATGGGGTTGGGTTGCTATGGAAACTATGGGGTTTAGTTGCCTTGGCAACCATGGGTTTGAGATGCGTGGTAACCATGCAGTTGGGTTGCCGTGGTAACCATGCGGTTGTGTTGTTGTGGTAACCATGCGGTTGTGTTGCCATGGTAACCATGGGGTTGGGTTGCCATGGCAACCACGGGGTTTGGTTGCTATGGTAACCATGGGGTTCTGTTGCCATGGTAACCATGGGGTTTGGTTGCCATGGCAACTATGGGGTTTGGTTGCTATGGTAACCATGGGGTTCTGTTGCCATGGTAACCATGGGGTTGGGTTGCCATGGCAACTATGGGGTTCTGTTGCCATGGTAACAATGGGGTTGTGTTACAATGGTAACAAGGCAGCTCTCTTGGAATGGCAACTATGGGGTTGTGTTGCCATGGTAACGATGGGGTTGTGTTGCCATGGCAACCACGGAATTGTGTTGCCATGGTAACCATGCGGTTGTGTTGCAATGGTAACCATGGGGTTGGGTTGCCATGGCAACCACGGGGTTTGGTTGCTATGGTAACTATGCGGTTGTGTTGCCATGGTAACCATGGTGTTGGGTTACCATGGTAACCAGGCAGTTCTCTTGGAATGGCAACTATGGGGTTGGGTTGCCATGGTAACGATGGGGTTGTGTTGCCATGGGAACCACGGGGTTGTGTTGCCATGGGAACCATGGGGTTGTGTTGCCATGTTAACTATGGGGTTGGGTTGCTATGGTAACCATACGGTTGTGTTGCCATGGTAACCATCGCGTATTTTTGCCATGGCAACTATGGGGTTCTGTTGCCATGGCAACCATGGGGTAGTGTTTCCATGGCAACCATGGGGTTGTGTTTCCATGGTAACGATGGGGTTGGGTTGCCATGGCAACCACGGGGTTGTGTTGCCATGGGAACCATGGGGTTGTGTTGCCATGGTAACTATGGGGTTGGGTTGCTATGGAAACTATGGGGTTTAGTTGCCATGGTAACCATGGGTTTGAGATGCGTGGTAACCATGCAGTTGGGTTGCCGTGGTAACCATGAGGTTGTGTTGTTGTGGTAACCATTCGGTTGTGTTGCCATGGCAACCATGGGGTTGGGTTGCCATGGTAACCATGGAGTTTAGTTGCCATGGTAACTATGGGGTTGTGTTGCCATGGTAACCATGGGGTAGTGTTTCCATGGCAACCATGGGGTTGTGTTGCCATGGTAACCATGGGGTTGGGTTGCCATGGCAACCAGGGGGTTTGGTTGCTATGGTAACCATGGGGTTGTGTTGCCATGGGAACCATGGAGTTGTGTTGCCATGGTAACCATGGCGTTTAGTTGCCATGGCAACTATGGGGTTCTGTTGCCATGGAAACCATGGGGTAGTGTTGCCATGGTAACCATGCGGTTGTGTTGCCATGGTAACCATGGGGTTGTGTTGCCATGGTAACCAGGCAGTTCTCTTGGAATGGCAACTATGGGGTTGTGTTGCCATGGGAACCACGGGGTTGTGTTGCCATGGTAACTATGGGGTTGGGTTGCTATGGTAACCATACGGTTGTGTTGCCATGGTAACCATGGCGTATTTTTGCCATGGCAACTATGGGGTTCTGTTGCCATGGCAACCATGGGGTAGTGTTTCCATGGCAACCATGGGGTTGTGTTTCCATGGTAACGATGGGGTTGGGTTGCCATGGCAACCACGGGGTTGTGTTGCCATGGGAACCATGGGATTGTGTTGCCATGGTAACTATGGGGTTGGGTTGCTATGGAAACTATGGGGTTTAGTTGCCATGGTAACCATGGGTTTGAGATGCGTGGTAACCATGCAGTTGGGTTGCCGTGGTAACCATGAGGTTGTGTTGTTGTGGTAACCATGCGGTTGTGTTGCCATGGCAACCATGGGGTTGGGTTGCCATGGTAACCATGCAGTTTAGTTGCCATGGTAACTATGGGGTTGTGTTGCCATGGTAACCATGGGGTTCTGTGTCCATGGCAACCATGGGGTTGTGTTGCCATGGTAACCATGGGGTTGGGTTGCCATGGCAACCAGGGGGTTTGGTTGCTATGGTAACCATGGGGTTGTGTTGCCATGGGAACCATGGAGTTGTGTTGCCATGGTAACCATGGCGTTTAGTTGCCATGGCAACTATGGGGTTCTGTTGCCATGGAAACCATGGGGTAGTGTTGCCATGGTAACCATGCGGTTGTGTTGCCATGGTAACCATGGCGTTTAGTTGCCATGGCAACTATGGGGTTCTGTTGCCATGGAAACCATGGGGTAGTGTTGCCATGGCAACCATGCGGTTGTGTTGCCATGGTAACCATGGGGTTGTGTTGCCATGGTAACTACGTGGTTGGGTTGCTATGGAAACTATGGAGTTTAGTTGCCATGGCAGCCATGGGGTTGAGATGCCGGGGTAACCATGCAGTTGGGTTGCCATGGTAACCATGGGGTTGGGTTGCCATGCCAACATCAGGGTTTGGTTGCTATGTTAACCATGGGGTTCTGTTGCCATGGTAACCATGGGGTTGGGTTGCCATGGCCACCATGGGGTTGTGTTGCCATGGTAACCAAGGCGTTTAGTTGCCATGGCAACTATGGGGTTCTGTTGCCATGGCAACCATAGGGTTGTGTTGCCATGGTAACGATGGCGTTGGGTTGCCATGGCAACCACGGGGTTGTGTTGCCATGGGAACCATGGGGTTGTGTTGCCATGGTAACTATGGGGTTGGGTTGCTATGGAAACTATGGGGTTTAGTTGCCATGGCAACCATGGGTTTGAGATCCCGTGGTAACCATGCAGTTGGGTTGCCGTGGTAACCATGCGGTTTTGTTGTTATGGTAACCATGCGGTTGTGTTGCCATGGTAACCATGGGGTTGGGTTTCCATGGCAACCACGGGGTTTGGTTGCTATGGTAACCATGGGGTTTTGTTGCCATGGTAACCATGGGGTTGGGTTGCCATGGTAACCATGGGGTTTAGTTTCCATGGCATCCATGGGGTTGTGTTGCTATGGTAACTATGGGGTTGGGTTGCAATGGTTATCAGGCGTTTCTTTTGGAATGGAAACCATGGGGTAGTGTTGAAATGGTAACCATGCGGTTGTGTTGCCATGGTAACCATGGGGTAGTGTTGCCATGGTAACCAGGGGGTTGGGTTGCCATGGTAACCATGGGGTTGGGTTACCATGGCAACCATGGGGTTGTGTTGCCATGGTAACCATGGCGTTTAGTTGCCATGGCAACTATGGGGTTCTGTTGCCATGGTAACCATGGGGTAGTGTTGCCATGGCAACCATGGGGTTGTGTTGCCATGGTAACCATGGGGTTGGGTTGCCATGGAAACTATGGGGTTTAGTTGCCATGGCAACCATGGGGTTGAGATGCCGTGGTAACCATGCAGTAGGGTTGCCCTCGTAACCATGCGGTTTTGTTGTTGTGGTAATCATGCGGTTGTGTTGCCATGGTAACCATGGGGTTCTGTTGCCATGGTAACAATGGGGTTGGGCTGCAATGGTAACCAGGCAGTTCTCTTGGAATGGCAACTATGGGGTTGTGTTGCCATGGTAACGATGGGGTTGTGTTGCCATGGCAACCACGGGGTTGTGTTGCCATGGGAACCATGGGTTTGTGTTGCCATGGTAACTATGGGGTTGGGTTGCCATGGCAACCACGGGGTTGTGTTGCCATGGTAACCATGGCGTTTTTTTGCCATGGCAAATATGGGGTTCTGTTGCCATGGCAACCATGGGGTTCTGTTTCCATGGCAACCATGGGGTTGTGTTGCCATGGTAACGATGGGGTTGGGTTGCCATGGCAACCACGGGGTTTTGTTGCCATGGGAACCATGGGGTTCTTTTGCCATGGTAACTATGGGGTTGGGTTGTTATGGTAACCATACGGTTGTGTTGCCATGGTAACCATGGGGTTGGGTTGCCTTGGCAACCATGGGGTTGTGTTGCCATGGTAACCATGGCGTATTTTTGCCATGGCAACTATGGGGTTCTGTTCCCATGGCAACCATGGGGTAGTGTTTCCATGGCAACCATGGGGTTGGGTTGCCATGGCAACCACGGGGTTGTGCGTCCATGGGAACCATGGGGTTGCGTTGCCATGGTAACCATGGTGTTGCGTTGCCATGGCAACCACGGGGTTTCGTTGCTATGGTAACCA